>NC_057802.1:296091839-296100367 GCF_018294505.1 Triticum aestivum | reverse complement strand
GAGGGGGGTGGCACGATGGTGCGGTGCTACGCGGCGGGGGTGACGAGGCCGGCGAGGGTTTGGGGTTTCATGGGGCGAAATGGCCAATAAGAAAGGGAGATTGGGAGGGGAGGAGGGTGGTGGGGGCGGGGGCGGGGGCGCATACGACAACCGAGAGGGAAGGAAGAAAGGAAAAGAAAATGGTTTCCTGATTTAGTATGATGCAGTCATTCTTGGCGTCATCGGTTGCCGTTGCCGGGAGCGACTGCCCTGCCCTCGCCGCGACGACGAAAACATGGATGGACGGAGCAATCGGGTTGTCGCATTGTCCTCTGTATGTCTCTCGAAATAAAAGGAAAATTGCTATGTGTTTTTCTTTCATGATAATAAGTCTCATTTATATGGATCGGTATAAGTCACGCACATACACAAAACTAAAAAATAATAGGACGCTAGTCTTTGCGCAAAGAAACACCGATCAAAACATAAATAAAATTATAAACAAGACCGAAGAAACTTCTTAGCTCGACATCAACATCCGTCACCTACATGGCTCGCCAATAGAGGCAAAACCATTGCCGTTGAACGAATCATACCAGAGCAACACTCTGGACACTCCATCGAACTCCAGATGTGGCACCCTACATGACTAAGATGTAAAAGGAGGAAACCATACATCTTACCACGAGCCACGAATCCATCACATGTTCCCCCATCTTTCAGATGTCGCCGATGCATGCACAATCTGCATCTGCTTCTGGACTACCTTTCAAGCTCCGTGTCGGCTCTGGAGCAAACATCATTGCAATGGTGTGGTCCGAGGATACAGGTCCACCACGAGGATGTCGCAACCACCGCACCACCCTTACTTGAACAGACTAGTTTTCGACCCAACCCCAACGCGGATCGCCTCGTCAAGGAAGGATCCAAGGATTTTTATTCGGCGCCGCTGAAAGGATCGATATAGTTGACTAGAGCGGGGGCTGAATAGGCAACTAACATTTTTTCGCTTTTTTTACCAATTTAAAGTTTGCATCAAAGTAGGTTGTCTAGATATGCAACTAGATGAGCAACCTATATGATGCAACAACAACAAGCACACAAGCAAGTAAGGGATACGACACAAAATAAGTTTGCACAAGTAAAAGTAAGAGATAACCAAGAGTGGAGCCGGTGGAGACGGGGATGTGTTACCGAAGTTCCTTCCCTTTCCTTCCCTTTGAAAGGAAGTACGTCTCCGTTGGAGCCGTGTGGAGGCATAATGCTTCCCAAGAAGCCACTAGGGCCACCGTATTCTCCTCACGCCCTCACACAATGCGAGATGTCGTGATTCCGCTATTGTTGCCCTTGAAGGCGGCGACCGAAACTTTACAAATAAGGTTGGGGCTCTCTCCACAACCGAATTGGAGGCTCCCAACGAAACCACGGAGCCTCACCACAAATGGAATGTGTCTCCGAGATGACCTCAACCGTTTAGGGTGCTCAAACATCCAAGAGTAACAAAATCCACAGAAGAAAATATGGGGGAATCAAATATCCTTTGATGGAAGTGTAGATCTAGGTATCCTCCTTCGATCCCTAGCAAATCAACAAGTTTGAGTGGCTAGAGAGAGAGATCGGGCAAGAAAGCTTGAACGGTGAGGGAGTCCAGGACTAAGGGGTCCTCGGGCGTCCGGCCTGTTAGCCATGGGCCGGACTGATGGGCTGCAAAGATACGAAGATCGAAGACTGCACCCGTGTCCGGATGGGACTCTCCTTGGCGTGGGAGGCAAGCTTGGCGACCGAATATGTAGATTCCTTTCCTTTGTAACCGACCTTGTGTAACCCTAAATCCTCCCGGTGTCTATATAAACCGGAGGACTTAGTCCGGAAAGGACAGACTCATTACCATAGTCATACAGGCTAGACTTCTAGAGTTTAGCCATTATGATCTCGTGGTAGATCAACTCTTGTAATACTCATATTCATCAAGATCAATCAAGCAGGAAGTAGGGTATTACCTCCATAGAGAGGGCCCGAACCTGGGTAAACATTGTATCCCCTGTCTCCTGTTACCATTGACCTTAAACGCACAGTTCGGGACCCCTACCCGAGATCCGCCGGTTTTGACACCGACATTGGTGCTTTCATTGAGAGTTCCACTGTGCCGTCCCCAAAAGGTTCCGATGGCCCCTTCAATCATCAGCAATGATGCTGTCCAAGGCGAGACCTTCCTCCCTGGACAGATCTTCGTGTTCGGCGGCTTTGCACTGCGGGCCAACTCGTTTGGCCATCTGGAGCAGATCGATAGCTATGCCCCTGACCATCAGGTCAGATTCGGGAGCTTGAACTACGTTGCGGACATCCATGGAGATTTGATCTTCGCCGGATTCAAGACCGCGACAAACACTCCTGGTCACCCCGATGAACATGACCTAAATCTGTCATCGGATCGCATCCAGGGGACAGCTCCTGTAACCGCTCTGGCCTTAGATCCGGAGCAGACTGCGCCATCCAATGACGGGAGGTTCAACCCCGCCACGGAGGCCACAGATTCCCCTGCCTTGGAGCCACACACGGACTTAACCTCACACAACACTCGTGTCACCGGAACTCCTGACTCTTCTCTGGGTATAAGTTCCGAACCATGTGAGTCCGCGGATGCCGAACTTGATCGCTTATCGATCTTCGAGTTCAGCGCCACAGACATTTTCCAGCACTCGCCCTTGGGCGATGTGCTGAACTCATTAAAGAACCTATCCTTGGCGGAATACTCAAAGCCAAATTATATCCGGTTTGAACTGGAGGCTGATGACGAAGAATCTCATTTCCCACCCACCGCCCACTTCATAGCCACTGTCGAAGACCTAACCGACACGCTTGACTACGACTCCGAAGACATCGACGGTATGGACGACGATGCCGGAGAAGAGGAGGCTCAGAACCCGCCGTTCACAGGGCGATGGACGGCCACTTCCTCATACGACGTATACATGGTGGATACACCAAAAGATAATAGCGGTGATGACAAGGAAAACCCAGAGAAGAGTGACCCTCCTAAGAAACAACCAAAGCGTCGGCGTCAGCGGCGCCGCTCTAAATCACGCCGCAGCAGAGACAGCAATACCGGCACAGGAGAGGACAACACTCCGGATGGTGCCGAAGACACAGAAGAACCCGATGAACAAACTGCCGAACAAGACAATCGGGAAGATGGGCAAGTCAGCCCTGACAAACAGGCCATAGAAGAAGACTCGGAGGACGGTATTTACCGTCCGCTCTCCGAGGAGGAGGTGAGCCTCGGCAACGAAGACTTCATCGTGCCCGAGGAACCTCTCGAGCAGGAGCGCTTTAAGCTTCAGCTAATAGCCACTGCGAGGAGCCTAAAAAAGAAGCAGCAGCAGCTTCAAGTTGATCAAGACCTGCTCAATGACAGATGGACCGATGTCCTGGCAGCCGAGGAATACGGCCTTAAACGCCCAACCAAAAGTTACCCGAAGCGCAAATTGCTACCTCAGTTCGATGATGAGGCGCCAGAGCCCGCACCAGCATCACACAATGCGGTTGATCGGCCACCATGCGGTCGGGATAAAACGGCAGCCCGAGCCAAAAACCAGACTGTCCCACCTCGTCGTAAAGGCAGGGACAAGATAGCTGGGGGCTATACATATGACCTTCGTCAAGACCTCGACAGTAGAGCAGGACATACAAGATCGATCTACGGATCGCGAGGACATGCCTTGACACGCGAGGACGGCTACCTATTCGGACGTGACAAGCCCAGTCACGCTCAGGCCGAAAACCGCAGACGGACTCCATTGGAGCTACGTCGTGACATGGCCCGATATAGAGGCGCCGCACACCCTCTTTGCTTCACTGACGAAGTAATGGATCATGAATTCCCAAAAGGATTCAAACCCGTAAACATCGAATCATACGATGGAACAACCGATCCTACGGTATCGATCGAGGATTTCATACTCCATATCCACATGGCCCGCGGGGATGTTCTTCACGCCATAAAATACCTCCCACTAAAACTCAAAGGGCCAGCTCGGCACTGGTTAAACAGCCTGCCTGAAAATTCTATTGGCAGCTGGGAGGACTTGGAAGAGGCTTTCCTCGATAACTTTCAAGCTACATATGTCCGGCCACCAGACGCCGATGACTTAAGCCACATAGTTCAACAGCTCGGGGAGTCACCAGGAAATTATAGACTAGGTTCCTAACTAAAAAGAACCAGATCGTCGACTGTCCGGATGCAGAAGCCCTTGCGGCCTTTAAACATAGCATCCGCGACGAATGGCTCGCCCGCCACCTCGTCCAAGAAAAGCCGAAATCTATGGCAGCCCTCACGGCACTCATGACCCGCTTTTGTGCGGGTGAGGCCAGCTGGCTGGCTCGTAGTAAAAATACGGCCAGCGAGGCAGACCCCTCCGAGGCCAAAAACAGCAACAACAAGCTCTGACGCAGCAGACACAAACGCCGAAGCAATGGCGATAACACTGATGACACTGCTGTAAACGCCGGATTCAGCGGCTCCAAGTCCGGCCAGCAGAAAAAGCCATATCAAAGAAACAATCAGTGACCATCTAGCATGGACCGCATACTTGACCGTCCGTGCCAAATCCATGGCACCCCACACAAACCAGCCAATCATACCAATAGAGATTGCTGGGTTTTTAAGCAAGCCGGCAAGTTAACGCCGAGAATAAGGAAAAGGGATCGCAGAGCGAGGACGATGACGAAGAGCCCCGGCAACCGAACTCGGGGGGGGGGCAGAAGAAGTTCCCCCCTCAAGTCAAAACGGTGAACATGATATGTACTACACACATCCCCAAGAAGGAGCGCAAGCGGGCACTCAGGGACGTCTATGCGATAGAGCCAGTCGCCCCAAAATTCAATCCATGGTCATCGTGCCCGATGACTTTTGACCGTCGGGATCATCCGACCAGTATCCGGCATGGCGGATCAGCCGCACTAGTCCTAGACCCAATCATTGATGGATTCCACCTGACGCGAGTCCTCATGGACGGTGGCAGCAGCCTAAATCTGTTCTATCAGGACACAGTATGCAAAATGGGCATTAACCCATCACGGATCAAACCCACGAGGACTACCTTTAAAGGAGTCATACCAGGCGTAGAGGCCCCCTGTACGGGCTCAATCACACTAGAGGTCGTCTTTGGATCTCCGGACAACTTCCGAAGCGAGGAGTTAATCTTCGATATCGTCCCCTTTCGCAGCGGCTATCATAGACTGCTCGGACGAACCGCATTCGCTCGATTCAATGCGGTACCTCACTACGCTTATCTCAAGCTCAAGATGCCCGGACCACGTGGCGTCATAACAATCAATGGAAATACGGAACGCTCCCTCCGTACCGAGGAGCATACCATGGCCTTAGCAGCAGAAATACAGCGCTGCCTTTTCCAGCAGAACCTTAGTTCAGCGGCCAAGCCCCCGGACACCATTAAAAGAGTCCGGACTATTCTGCAGCAAGACAGCCCGGCTCGTCAAGAGCTTAATTAGCAATTTGTCCTCGGTCCCAGTCCCGATCAAACAGCGGCATTCGTACCGCGCGTACATAACTACGCACTCAAAATCCCATGGGCATCGACGGAGGCATAGCTAGCTCGTGATCCACAGTGCGGCTCGACCGACCCTGGATTCGCACACCTTCACTTTTCCTTTTCATTTCTGGCTTTTCTCTTTTTGAGGCTTCTGCTGATAACCCGATCATCGGACCGATCACGGCACGGACACACCAAGGAGGCAAGGAGCTTTGACGTACAAGGGAATCCCCAGGTGGTCTCTGCTAACGATTGCTATACCTGTTTTACATACCCGCACGCAGCTCGCTCTTGGTCATGGCATGTTAAATAGCCTTACTTGCTTATCGCATTACTTGTACAAGTACGCCTCGACATATTAATCACATTACAATGGAAAATAAATGGTAGCGGCAGCTTATTACTTGATTTTCCTTTTTTCCTTGCCTTTGTATTTATTACTCATTGCACCTGTACACTCTGGTACATTTTACTTCACCAGGGGCTTTCGCGCCCCGCAGTACGGCAATAAAGTCCGAACACCTTTTTCAGTGCAGTTCGGCACACGAACTTATATCATTATATGCATCGGCTCCGAATCATGTCTTGAGTCAATAGTTGGGTTGCCCGGCCCCTGTGCTTACTACCTTACGTTCCGCTATATCGGCTAGGGTAGTAAAGGGAGAACTACTGCGATTGTGTCCCGGTTCTTCCGGACGAGCGCCTCTGTAGAGAAAGCCGAAAACTGACTGTCATGATGCAGCGAGAGCGGGTCAGCTGTTCGAGAGGTTTCAAATCCTTAGAGATTTTTTCCACTTTATGCGAGGAATCGGTTTTTATCCGATCAGGTGCGTATAACGCCCCAAGTTCGACCTTCCGAATACCAGGGGTTCGCCAAAATTCTCATTGTCAAACTCCTATGGCCAAGTGAGGGCGATAAAGGCCGTATAGTCTGATTGCCTTTGCCTCGTTCGTTGCGCTAAACACCTCATTTAAGGACCAGAATATGGAGTAAAGAGTGTTTAGATTTATCCCGAACACCCCCGTACTATCTACGTGGGGGCAGAAGCCGACGACTGGTCAACCCTCAGATTTCATAAACGGCCGCACAGGAGGTAAAATTTTAAAGTCACAAGCATTATATTACATAACATCATTGTTCCATATTACAGGACAGGATAATACAAATGTTTTCATGGGAATATAACATCCTTCGTACATTGCTCCGCCACAAGGCGGGATCCCTCCAGGACACCATCAAAATATAACTTGGGTCGGCGGTGCTCCTTGCCCTCAGGCGGCCCCTCGGTCATTAGCTTCTTGGCATCCATCTTCGCCCAGTGCATCTTGACACGGGCAAAGGCCATCTGTGCACCTTCAATACAGACCGACCGCTTTATGACCTCAAGCCGTGGGCAGGCACTAACAAGCTGCTTTACAAGTCCGAAGTAGTTGCTGGGTATCGGCGCGGCAGGCCATAGTCGAACTATCAGGTCCTTCATGGCTAGCTCGGCCGCCTTGTGCAGCTCGACCAGCTGTTTAAGCTGGTCGCTGAAGGGCACCGGATGTTCTGGTCCAAGATATTGAGACCAGGACAGCTTCTCCGTAGAACTCCCTTCCTCGGCTCGATAGAACTCGGCAGCATCTGATACGCTCCGCGGCAAATCCGTAAACGCCCCTGGAGAGCTCCAAATTCGGGTAAGTAAAAGGAACGTTTCTTTCACGGACTTGCTTTGCATAATGAAAGCCTTACCCGCCGCGATCTTCTTGGCCGCCTGGATTTCCTGAAGGGCGCTCTGGGCCTCGGCTCGAGCATCTTGTGCACTCTGGCGGGCCTTTGCAAGTTCGGACGCTTGCGTCTTCGAATCACGCTCCAAGGACTCGTACTTCTTGACGGCGTCCTGGAGCTCTTGCTGGACCTCGCTGACCCAGGCCTCGTGCTTCTCGCGCGCGGCGTGCTCCTTGGCCGCTTTGTCCTCGGCCTCGGCTAATGCCTTCTTGAGGGCCGCCACCTCGGTCGTGGCCCCTAATAAAGTTCATGACACTTTAGTCAGCACGAAACATTCATCCTTCCTAAATATACGGGCAGGTCACTACATACCTTGGCTGTCCTCCAGCTGCTTCTTCATGAGGCCGAGCTCTTCTTCGGCCCGCTCCAGGCTCTGCTTCAGGCCGGAGACTTCCGCAGTATGAGCGGCAGCAGCCAGCAGCGACGCCTGCTTATTCACACAGACATCTTATGTTAGACTCCTGCGAGAAAATTATTTTGATCCTCTGTTCGGCTTTTTCTTTCCGAACACCGAACAGAGTATCAGGGGCTACTGTCTACACTATGATATTCTTTCTACAATTACATTACTTACCTCAAAGCCTGTTAAAAGGCTAGTGCAGGCTTCGGTTAGTCCGCTTTTGGCGGACTGAACCTTCTCGATCACCGTACCCATAAGGACACGGTGTTCATCCACAATGGAAGCGCCTTGCAGCGCTTCCAGCGGATTATCCGGTGCCTCTGGTTGGACAGAGGTCACCGGCGGAACGGGCACACCTCCTCCTTGCGGGGAAGGCCGTTCGCTAGACTCCGGAGCCGTGTAGGTCTCCGGAATGGTATCCGGCTGGGGGCCGAATGGAACTTGGCCCCCATCACCAGTCCCCATGGGGGGTTTTCCCCCATGTGTCCGGCGGCCGAGGAGTCATCCTTGGGCGTCACCCTGACGATCTCCAGAACCTCCCCCCGGTCGAGGAAGGTCCTTTGGGACACCACCTCATCACCACCCTTGGTCGAGACAAAGTGAGCGGGCGGCGGTGACATGCTAGCCATCTCCTTTGAATCTAGCGAACCCTCTGTCGAGGATCGCGGGGAGCTGTTGCGGGCCGGACTGCAAGAGCATAATTTAAATATATTAATATCACAAAGTGGAAAGGCCAGGCATTCAAATATGCATAAGGTTCTTGGTACTTACGAGGCGGCCTGAGGCTTGGTCCGGGGCATTCGCTCCAGACTGCTATCGACATCCCACG
>NC_057802.1:296079653-296091651 GCF_018294505.1 Triticum aestivum | reverse complement strand
TCGTCGTCTTCGGCGGCCGAAGAGTCAGTCTCGTCTTCGGACGACCTGTCCGAAGCACCCTTTCGGCGAAGGCCACTCCTGGTCCCTTTGGTCGTTTTCTTGGCCTTCTTCTCCGGCACATCATAAGGCGCCGGAAACAGCATCTTCATCAGGAGTGGGGTTTCTTCGTCTTCGGGTAGCGGAGCTGGACAATTAATCCGCCCCGCTATGTCGGTCCAGGCCTAAAAAAATTGATAGGAAGGCTTAGACTCCTTCCTCAAAATATGCCAGTAAAGGCTATGCCTTGAAAACATGAAAGAACTTACCAAATTAGCCTGGCGCTTTAAGCTAAGCCCACGATCCTCGGTCGTAGGTGGTGGTGTCTCGCCGGCCTTGAAGAGCACTTTCCAGATGTCTTCGTGCGTTGTGCCGAAGAGCTCTAGCAGCGTCTGGTGCTTGGCCAGATCGAACTCCCACAAATAGCAAGTCCGGCGTTGGCACAGAAGGATCTGGCAAATGAGCATAACCTGGATCACGTTGACTAGTTTGATACTCTTGGTTATCATGTTCTGGACGCACGTCTGGAGCCCAGTCAGCTCGTTCGAAGAACCCCAGGTTAGGCCCTTCTCTTGCCAGGAGGTGAGCCGCATCGGAACTCCGGATCGGAAATCGGGGGGCCGTCGCCCAGTTGGTGTCGCGTGGCTCGGTGATGTAGAACCACCCCGATTGCCACCCCTTCACCGTATCCACAAAGGAGCCTTCGAGCCAGGTGACATTGGGCATCTTGCCCACCATGGCACCTCCGCACTCTGCTTGTTGGCCGCTCACCACCTTCGGCTTCACATTGAAGGTCTTCAGCCATAAGCCGAAGTGAGGTGGGATGCGGAGAAAGGCCTTGCACACGACTATAAATGCCGAGATGTTGAGGATAAAGTTGGGGACTAGATCATGGAAGTCCAGCCCGTAGTAAAACATCAGTCCGCGGGCAAACGGGTGGAGAGGGAATCCCAGCCCGCGGACGAAATGCGCGAGGAACACAACCCTCTCATGGGGCTCGGGGGTAGGGACGATCTGTCCCTTGGCCGGAAGTCGGTGAACGATCTCCTTGGCCAGGTATCCGGCCTCTCGGAGCTCCTTGATATCTTTCTTCTTAACGGAGGAGGCCATCCACTTGCCTCCAGCTCCGGATCCAGACATGGTTGGAGTGTTTTCTCGGGCGGGGAAAGCTAGAGCTTGGGCGCTGGATCTCGAGAATGGATGGGCAGAGGAAGGAGGAGGTGTGGGTGAATGAGGACGAATCCTTATCCCCTTATAAAGGCCGCGAATGTCAAACGCCTCCCCACTCGCCTATTCCCCAGGGCTGTGTAAACGGCACGGTTGGGTTACCCGCGCCCGTATTGATAAGAATCCCGTAATAAGGGGACACAATCTCTGCATTGATAAGACGTGCCAATGGCAACCGTGTCTCGAAACGTGGGGCGGCGGACGAAAACCGGTTCGAAATTATGACCGGACAGATGTGATGTCATGTTACAGAAAGTTGTCAGCAAATTGGACTCGTGTAAAATTATATTCTCTCTGCGGTTGCGTGTGGTGTGTGTTACAGGTCCAGACACGATACGTCCGAAGACTATTTTGGAGTTCGGTAGGAGGAACCCGCCTTGCAATGCCGAAGACGGACCTACGCGCCGGATACCTTGTCATTGAAGCCAGGTTCAGGGGCTACTAAGGGAGTCCAGGACTAAGGGGTCCTCGGGCGTCCGGCCTGTTAGCCATGGGCCGGACTGATGGGTTGTGAAGATACGAAGACCGAAGACTGCATCCGTGTCCGGATGGGACTCTCCTTGGCGTGGGAGGCAAGCTTGGCGACCGAATATGTAGATTCCTTTCCTTTGTATCTGACCTTGTGTAACCCTAGATCCTCCCGGTGTCTATATAAACCGGAGGACTTAGTCCGGAAAGGACAGACTCATTACCATAGTCATACAGGCTAGACGTCGAGGGTTTAGCCATTACGATCTCGTGGTAGATCAACTCTTGTAATACTCATATTCATCAAGATCAATCAAGCAGGAAGTAGGGTATTACCTCCATAGAGAGGGCCCGAACCTGGGTAAACATTGTGTCCCCTGTCTCCTGTTACCATCGACCTTAGACGCACAGTTCGGGACCCCCTACCCGAGATCCGCCGGTTTTGACACCGACAAACGGCATTAATGGTGGAGAGAGAGAGGCAAGAGGTAGTGGAGGTAGGTGGAAGAACCTCCTTTATATAGGAAACCTAAAATCCAACCGTTACCGCAGTTATTGCACTGCAGCGGTACAACCGCTCATTACCCCAGTACAACCAGGATTCATGGTTACACTGCAGAACACCTGACAGGTGGTACAACCGGGTAGACAAGTGGTAGTACCGGTTGTGAAGAACAACCAGAACAACCGCTCAACCACCGCTTTGAAACAGAAGGGAGTCAGCCCTATGAGCAGTGATCGAGCGGTAGTGCGCCGGTGCAACCGCCTGGCCCTGGTACCCTAGGTGGCTAAGTCCTAAGCGGTAGAGCCGCTTAGGGCATGGTGGTACCGGTGTGCAGAGCACGACCGGAACAACCGGGCCACCACCGCCCGAGTACTGCATCAAAACAGAAACCGGACCGGTTGTTGGGCGATACCTGGCCGGTATAACCGCCAATGACATACCACAATCATTTTTATGCACGGTGGTGGTACCACCGCCCGGGGGCAGCTGTACAACCACTTGGTCATGAACTGGGATGTTCAACCTCAGGGTATCACCCCTGGGGTGGTGGTTGGGCTGGTGCCCAGGGCCAGCGGTACAACCGCTCGGGTGAGCGGTATAACCGCTGAGAGTACACAGCAACAGTTAAAAATAAGGAGAGCTCTCTCTCTAACAAGAAACAGAAGGCAAAGGTGGCTGAGGAATATGTGTACGTGTAATGATTCACCCAACTCCTTCCGATGCGGATTCCCTCTTAATAGTACGGGTTTCCTACGACCAAAGAGATAAACACGTAGACAAACACCGTCTTCGATCTTTTCCTTCTAGAGAGAATAACTGATCGATGCAAGCCTAATCACCAAGAACCTGAAGCACTTAACACAAGATTAGACCAACAAAGAGTTGTCATCATCATCCAAAACACAAAGTAGGGAAATGACCTTACAATCTCCCCTTTTTGGTGGATGATGACAACAACACAATTTGTAAAAGAGAGGTCTAGAAAATATAGACGGGACTCCCCTAGATGTGTGCACTATTTTGAATTTGCTTTTGGAATGCAAAGGCACACATTAGGAGCAAGACTCCCCCTAGATTTTATAGACCCACCACTCCTACTAGACATGCGAAGATAAGCAGTAAGCGCATAATAAAAAAGTAAAGACTTAAAGGATAACCGATATTAATGATAGATAGGGAAGCGCATGTCTCACACCATGCAAGACGAGATAAGTAACAAGGACCACACACTAAAGTTCAACACGAAGCACGAAAGAACACAAACCCAGGCAAATCCCATGCAACTCCCGAGACCTAATAGAACTCTCTCCCCCTTTGGCATCAAGACACCAAAAAAGGAAAAGAGCGAAGCTAGCGCCCCAGAGCTCAGTAGTCCTCCTCTGACTCCTCGGTCGCATCTGGATCCTCATTATCATCAAACTCCTCATCATCGTCCTTGTCAGTGTCCTCCATGATATCATCATCAGCAGCAGAGGAGGTGGAAGGCTGGTGAGGAGCCTCATCATCAGACCATGTGCTGTGCGTAGAGATCCATCGGTCCTTAGGGGTGATGCTCTTCTCAGATCCACTCTTGACAGGCATGTTGAGGTGCTTCATCATAGCAATCTGACGACGCCTGGCAAGCTTCTCATTGACATGGGCCTCATACATCTTCTTCTGAATGTCAGTTTGAAGGCAGAAAGTCTTCTTCACTTTAGCAGTGAGCTTGGTCACCCAAGAGGGCTTGGCCCCTGGATCCAGCTCAAAGTCCTCATCATCTGAAGTGGCATAGACATCAAAAGGAGCATAGATGGGGACCTTTCCATAGATGACCATCTTGTACATCTCGTGCCACATCCAGTTGAACACATCAAAAGTAGCACCAGAGCCCACCTTGGTCTTCATAGCAACAAGCAAGTCAACGAGGTACCCATAGACTTCATCCTGATTTCCAACCTTGGGCAAAAGCACATTGAGAAACACCCGATGCATGATATCATAGACCTTCTGAAGATCCTTGGATTCTCCAATAATGCCTCATCCACGAATGTATAGAGGAGCAAGTTTCTCCTTAGGCATAGAATGGGGATGGTCGTGAGGACGAATGCCACCGTTACCTTCGAGGCCGGTATCCTCATACCCAGTGGCATTGTAGAAAGCCCTCCAGGGCACTTGAAAGAGCTCATCACGGCACATGAACGAGAGAGTGCGAGCATCATCTTCTCCAAAGTGAACAGTGGCATAAAATTGATGAATGAGCTGAACATCAAAGTCACAGTTGCCAAACATGAGCTTGACCAAATCAAACTCCTCACAAAGAGCCAAAGCCTCACCAAAATACTCCAAGTTGCTCTTCCAATGGTCAAGATCAATGGTCCACTGCTTGGCATACCTATTCTTGTTGTGCTCAAAAAGTTCATGAACAATCCTCACTTGCATCTCATTCCGGAACTGAACAATGGTCCAACGAGGCGCAACGGGAACCTCGTATGGATTTGTTGTCTGGAAGGCTTCCCAATCCTTGGATTTCCACCGGTGCAGGGGCATAACCACACATTGCTTGGCAGTGGCGGACTTCTCACGGTGAGTGGGCTTGGAGGGAATCACAACTTCTTCTTCTTCATCAGTCTCAACCGGGCACTTGCATCTCCGAGCCCTCTTCTTGGTCTTGCTACGAGGATCAGAGCGAGAACCAGAGCCACCAGCATCCATGGGAAGAGATCGGGAAGGAGGGGGCCTCCACGGAGCGGATCCACGGAGAGCCCACGGATCCGGAGCATGACGAGCACTCCGGGGCAGGGGCAATGGCGACTGGCGGCTAGGGCAGGAGATGGAGGAGGAAAGGGGATAAGGGGAAAAGGAAACCCCTTTGGCCTCGACCCTATATATATATATATATATATATATATATATATATATATATATATATATATATATATATATATATATGCCCGCAGACGCGAAGCGGTTGTACCGCTCGTAGGAGCGGTTGTATCGCTACCTGATACGTACCAGTGGTTGTGGGCGGTACTTCTGTTGCCTGGAAGGCAATGGTAGTACCACCTGTAACCGAGCGGTAGTACCAGCCAGGAGTACGACCTGGGGCGAGCGGTGGAACCGCTCAGACACCCCTGGGAGTCCTCCTGGGATGGTACAAACTGAGTGTACCAGCGGTTGAACCGCTAGAGCCACCGGTTGTACCGCCCAGTCAGCATTACCCATACCAAGATCAAGATGTGTGCAATTGGATTAGATGTTTAAGAGGTAGAGAAAGGTTTGGGATGGAGGAAGACACTAGAATATGGTGTGATGATCTCCAAGAGCAAGAAGCAACCAACGAGAAAAAC
Organism: Triticum aestivum; assembly: GCF_018294505.1. Taxonomy (NCBI): domain Eukaryota; kingdom Viridiplantae; phylum Streptophyta; class Magnoliopsida; order Poales; family Poaceae; genus Triticum; species Triticum aestivum. Next base: position 296,086,089 of record NC_057802.1, on the reverse strand, counting down.
CCTAACTTGGAGATCACAACACCTAGGACCTAACAAAAAGGCTAAGCAAGAGCGATAAAGACCCAAGAAAACCAACTCCAACTCCCTTCAAAGGGGAGGGCGGTGGCCGAGGCCACCTATGTTTGAGTGAAAATGTATGGCACCGCGAAGATTTTAACCTTGGGCCCATGACCAAAACTCATCTTTAAACCACAAGTACCATAAAAAATGGCCAATGTGAAGGACTTGATCAATTTATGCATAATGGGGGGAGGAAGAGTTCATTGAGAGAACAATACACTACAAAAAAAGACACATCCGTGACATTTTGGGCCGAACGAATTTTTTTTCTGTCATACTTATGACACTTCTATGACGATAATTGTGACAAAACCCGGTATCATCATAGATGTGGTGGGCTCCTACTTCTATGACAAAAAATCATGACAGAAAATGGGCTTTTCGTCCTGGGCAGGCCGGAGACGCAGCTGCATGACATTCTTTGGGCCGTCCATGACGGAAAAAAATGTGGTAGAAGCGAGGGCGAGGAAAATATCGGGGAGTTCCCGGTTACGGTGGGTGGTCGGGGGCCGAGCGATGCGCGTTTCTCTTGTACACGTACGTGCGTGGGTGAGAGGCGTTGGGCTCTAACCGAACCCGAGCGATTGCACTACAGGCTACCTGTTACCGAACCCGAGTGATCGATCGATGGCTGTTAACTAAACCCGATCGAGCGACTCCTTCGCTACTGCTACTAACTGAAGCCGATCAAACCTGCTACCTCTTGATGAACAGTGAGCGTTGTTGGGGGTTTGGATGAACAGTTCCCGGTGGGGGTTGGATGAACAGGACCCCGTGATAGTAAAGGCCGTTGCCGCTGGATGAACAGGACCCCGATCAATCGAGCCGGTGGAGGGCTGGATGAACAGGACCCCGTGGAGGGCTGGTTGAACAGTAGTCGGTGGAGGGCTGGATGAATAGTAGCCCGTGGAGGGGTGGTTGAACAGGACCCCGTGGGGAGGGCTGGTTGAACAGTAGCCGGTGGAGGAGCGCGCGGTGGAGGCTGGATGAATAGGAGCCCGTGGATGAACAGTCGCAGGTGGAGGCTAGAGGAGGTCGACGGTGGATGAACAGTAGCCCGTGGAGGCTGGAGGAGGTCGACGGTGGAGATGAAAAGTATCCCGTGGAGTCCCGTTTTGCGGTACGCCACACCCCTCCCGATGAACAGGACCTCCATTTCGACCGTAGCGCTCCAACACAAGTCCGTTTCCTCCGTTTTGCGGTACGCCACACCCCTCCCGATCAACAGGACCCCGTTTCGACCGTAGGAGGTCCGTTTCCTCTGTTTTACGGTACGCCAGACCCCCCCGATGAACAGGATCCCGTTTCAACCGTGGCCGGTCGAACACAAGGTCGTTTCCTCCGTTCTGCAGTACGCCAGGCCTCGTTTCCATCGGTTGCTCCGTCCAAGCCGGTTTGGCTCCCGATGAACACGACGACGCATTCCGTTCCGACCCAGCCGGTTGCCTCCCCATGAACACGATGACGACGCAGTTTCTTCGTTCTGACCCAACCATGTACACGAGCCCTGGCCGTACGTATGCGCGAGTAGGCGTTCGAGACCCCGCCCGTATGTATGTACGTGGCCGTATTTTCTTTCTTGCACCCCGGTTGTACGTACGTGTACATGATACGTGCGCACCTCTACTACGACATGTGCCCTTCCTTACACGGCCACGGTTCATCGCTGCAGCCTGCAGACAGACTGATCGTATGTACGTACACGTTCGCGACCAGAATGACAACGCTAGTACGCTTTGTAGGGGAACGCAGCAGAAAACAAAAAATTTCCGACCTACGCACCAGCCCAGGACCACTATGGAGACTGCATACATGGTTTGATCTTTTTTCGTTACCGACTCGTAGCGCAGCGGGAAGTAGAGTCGATGACGATCGGCGGTGCAGATCCCCGCAGCTAGGATTTACAACCTCCCAACCACGAGGATGTGTACCCTCATCTGCTCCTCAGACAGTCCTCCGGGAGGCGGTCGAACAGCCCCCCCGGACGGTGTCGCGGACAGCCCTTCGGGAGGACCTTCGAAACTCGAACGGTCACTCGGACAGCCCTTCGGAGGACCTTCGAAACTCGGACGGTCACACGGACAGCCCTTCGGGAGGCACTCACGAACTAAGACCAAAACTACGATCTCTCTACAGAGTTGCACACATACGGTGTCATCTATCCAGCAGGGCTTCGCCGTCCAGAACTAGTTCCTGCCGGAACCCAGACAGCCTTACGGCTCTACGTAACTCTTTTCGTGGGAGAGAGAGAAGAAGCCAGATAATGCATGGCATGTGTATGAGAGCAAGGGATGAGTGTGGAGGGCTGCCCCTCCACCTCTATTTATAGGAAATCCCAAGGGGGTAGGGTAGTTTCACAAAAAACCCAAAATGCACATGAATGAAGTCCTTCCACAAGGACCTAGGAGTGAAACCAAGGAACAAGAGGGTCCCCAAGGGGGGATACCCCATGTGGCCGGCCACACCCTCATGAGGGGCCCAAAAAATGGCTCCTATCCATCCATGTCATCCCCAAGATCTTTTGGAGCAAAGCCCCAAAAGGTGGCTTTCCATAAAGTAACCATAAAGCTGATTTTCACTATTCACGACGACATTTTTCAGCGTCTGATCGAACTGAAAATATTTATGTGGGCTAAGAACATTTCCAGTACCCACTAAAATGATTTTCAACGCGTTCCGAAACAATTCCGGTTTTAGTGATTTTCATCTGCGAAACGCATCTGAAGTGGCTCCGGCAGCTCCAGAACATTTCCGGTTTTTACCTCAGAAAATTCAAAAAGCTTCCAGAATGATTCTGGCATCCTCCAAGAATTATCAGGCATGTGCCGAAACCAATTTGACTTAATGGTGTATCCCGAAACAACTTTTCGGTATCATCGAAACTTATCCGATGACCTCTCTCTGCGGTACGATTCCGCTGTCCGAAACTTTTCGGTATCCGAAACTTTTTCGGTGATTTTCTCTCAGACTCCCTGTCTAGTATTCAGCAGATAGATGACCCTTAAGTGTGTGACCCTATAGGTTCGGTGAAGTATAGACATGACCCGGAACCCCTTCCGATCAATGATCAACATCGGAGCCGTGGACACCCATATTGACCCCTATACCCACACGAATAAATATTCGAGTGAACCTCCAGTTGCCGTGTGCTATTCCTGTTGCTTCGCGATATGTTACAAATACCCGAGGTGAGACATGTTGGCATTCCCGTGGATCAACAACTTGTCCACTATGCTAGTTACCTCGTTACCGGTATTGTTCTCTTTTCTCGTTATCGTGTTCCGGCATCCCCGTGATCAAATCACAAAGTGACTGGCCAGACGATGATGGATACCGTAACACCGAGAGGGCCCAGAGATATCTCTCCATCGTCGGAGGAGCAAATCCCAATCTTGAGCTATCAAGTTACTTGACACACTTTTCCATGAACCCGTAAGCCGCCGTAATAGCCACCCATTTACGGATGACGTTTAACAAACCCCAAAGTTCATGAAGCAAGCATGAAGAAACTCGATACTCTCATGGTCTAAGGAATCATGCAAACGTTAACCATCTCTGTGTTATGTACCAATAAACTTGTGACGAATGAATCTTATAGCATAACATCATGCCGGGTCGATTCAACACAAATGTTCTCTTAACATTATGCCCTCAAGGTTGCTGACATAGACATGCCCATGATCAGGAAAACATAACCATCATGCAACACTTGAGCTAGTCTTAGAGGCCAGACTAGGAATACATTTTATCGTTTATTATTCCACACGTGCATATGAGTCTTCCTCCGAGCCTCGTGGTTATTGCAGACTCGAGAACCATAGCAGTTATAGCATGGAACATAAACATAATTATGAACTCGGAGATAAATAATATCATTTATTATTGCCTCTAGGGCATATCTCCTACACGCTTTGACCAGGTGGGTCCCGACTGTCAGGCACATCCTTACGTGCGAAGATGTAGCTGGTGGGTCCCAGCAGTCAGGGGCGAATCATTTTTTTTGCCCGTAATATGGACGCACTTCCTTGCGTGCGAAGATGTAGCTGGTGGGTCCCAGCAGTCAGGGGGAATTTTTTTTGCGAAATACGGTGGCCCGTCCGGTGGGTCCCTGCTGTCAGGAGGAGGAATCATTATTTTCCGCGAAAGGAGGCACTTCCTTGCTGCGGCCGTGGACCCAGCTGTCAGCCTCTCCACGTACAGTACTCTTCCGATGGAAGTCGTTTGTTGATGACATTGACCATGCCGCGCCGACAGCACCAAGGCAGTGGACGACGGCGATGCCTAGGAAGGGAACGACGTGGAGCCGGGGAAGACGCGGCAGTGGATGCCCACGCGGAGAGGAGTACGAGGGTTCACTGGTTCGGCTGCGGTGTGAGGCCACCGTCGCCGTAGGGCCTGGCCAGCGGTGGGAGTAGTAGGAGGCGGTGAGGCCTCCGCGGCAGCACAGCCGGCCACGGGAGGCAAGAGCAGCGGTGGTTTGGACGGCTGGAGCAAGAAAATCAGAGGTTGAAGAAGCAGGACGACTGTTGGATGTTAACAATCCAACGGTCACTCGTGATAGAATCGTTTGTTGACTAAGTTGACAAAGTCAACAAAGCCCTTCGTCCGCGTCAACTTAGTAGGCCCACAAGTCAGCCTCCCACTATGGTGGGTCCCAGCTAGCAGGGGTATTCATTTTTTGTGCGTAATAAGGAGGCACTTCCTTGCGTGCGAAGATATAGCTGGTGGGTCCGAGCTGTCAGCGGGAGTATTCATTCGTTTTGGCGTAATAAGGAGGTACTTGCTTGCGTGCGGCCATGGACCATGTGGGTCCCAACTGTCAGCCTCTCCATGTACATCCCTCTTCCGATATTGTCGTTTGTTGACAACGTTGACCACTCCGTGCCGAGAACACCAGCGCGGTGGACGATGGCGAGACCCAGGAAGGGAATGACCCGGAGGCGGCGAAGCCATAGCAGTGGAGGGATGTGGGTGAGTAGAGGGATGGCCTGGCCAGCGGTGGGAGTAGTAGGGGGTGGTGAGGCCTGCGCGGCAGCACAACCGGCCACGGGAGGCGGGAGCAGGCGGTCCCGCCGGCGCTGGAGCAAGAAGATCAGAGATTGAAGAAACACGACGGCCGTTGGATTGACATCCAATGGTTACGTCTGCCAGAATTATTTGTTGTCGTATATAATAAGTAAAAAAAATCTGGCATACGCGTCAACTTAATAGGCCCACAAGTGAGACCATTCCCTATTTTTTTAATAATTTATATATAGCTCATTGCAACTTCTTATGCAATTTATTGCAGTCCATTTTTTTGTTGGCCAGGACCAGGGTTAAAATTTTAAACGAAATTTCGCATATTTCTGTGGGTTCCAAACTATTTTTAATACCAAAATGTTGAGCCAGATTTAAAGTACTTTGAAGATATATTTAAATTAGGTTAAAGGCTAGTGAAATTGGAATATGAAAATGTGAAAAAAATCAGAAATTATAAAGTAATTGCCAATTTGTCATCTGTTTTTATATTTACAGCCCATTTCATAGTACTTTCAAGATTTGCAGGCGTCTTGAAAGAGTTGCAGCCCATCATGGCGTAGAAAAATAAGTAGGCCTGTATTGGGTATTCTTCAAAAAAAAATAAACTGGGCTCATTTTCACACAAAAAAATAGCTGGGCTGGTCATGTGGTGAACATAAAATATAAGTCTGGGCTAGACGGGCCACAACCCAGTTGAAACCCTGCTTCGTCTCAACAATAACAAAAAAATACTGGTCGAGCAGCTACGTCCCAGATGTCAGCCGATCTTGTGCTGTTCTCTTGTCTATTGACTATATACGTGTAACGCCCCGGATCCGATGCGCCAGGTGTCATCCAGTTATTCGCCATCGTTGCCATGTCATTGTCTTGCATGTTGCATTTTGCCATGTCATCATCTGCATTTCATGTGCATGTTTTCCAAAACTTGCATCCGGTCCTTTTCCCCGTTGTTCGTTTCGCGATCCGACACTCCCACACGCGCCCGTCGCCCCTCTCAGACCTTGTTTCGTGAGCGGGAGAAAAACGTTCTTGGAATAGGCCGAGATTTACCGAGTGGCCTTGGTATAGCACCGGTAGACCGCCCGTCAAATTTCGTTCCATTTGGAGGTCGTTTGATGCCCCAACGGTTAACCGCGTACCCCGAAAACCCCTTCTCTTTGCAGCCCAGCACCCCTCCATATCATTTCACTAGCCCATCCAAACCCCCTCCATGCTCTCGGTCGTTCGATCACGATCGTGTGGGCGAAAACCGCACCTCATTTGGACATCCCTAGCTCCCTCTACCTATATAAACACCTCCCCCTCCGAAATTTGCGTCCAAACCCTAAAAATCGCCCTCCGCCGCCACCGGACA
>NC_057802.1:296010806-296079207 GCF_018294505.1 Triticum aestivum | reverse complement strand
GTGCCTCGCTGCCCTGCCGCCGGGTCGCCGGAGGCCAACCGCGGTGACCTCGCCGGACTGCTCCGCCGCCGCCGGCCTCAGGTCCCGCCGCCCCGTCTCTCCTCCTCCTCCTCCTCTTTTTCCTCTCTCTCTCAGACCCCGCGCCGATCTCTGCAGGAGCTCGCCGCCCGCCAATGGCCGCCGCCGCCCGTGGTCCTCATCTCCGGTGCACGCCGCCCGACGTCGAGGACCGGTGCCCTTCGTCATCCCGCACCGGATCTCGCGCCGCCCGGTCGTCCCCGACCTCCCCAACAACCTCCCGCGCCCTCCTCCGTCCTCTCCGGCGATCACCGGAGCCGTAGGGTCGCCGGAGCCGGTGTTGACCCGGATCGGGATGAGATCCACCAGCCCCGGCAACCAAACAACCTCCCGCGCCCCGGATCCCTTCGTCCCGCTCCGTCCCGTCCCGCTTTTCGCGAGGGTAAAATTCTGCCAAGTCCCCGTAATTTTGCATCCTGATGCCACGTTCATCATACCATAACTTTGTGTGTACTACTCCGTTTTGCACATATAATATATTAAAATGTTCATTGTGAGAAGCTCTTCATTTTGTTCCATTGGGTCATGTTCATTAGAGTTTATATTGATGCCCTAATCATCGTTGCAAGAGTGCTATATGATGTTAACTGCTGTCTGTTATCAGAACTTGATGAATTGTCTTTTTCGTTGCATTTTGTGTGTGCATCCTATGAGCATGAGCTCTATATGTGTTTTGAACTACATCATGCCATCTTTACAGAAGTGCTTGTCTTGTATTTTTGTGGTCTATGTGGTGACTAGCACAAGCATGCTAAGTAGCCTCCGTGATGTTGCTGATTTCTGTGACTTAGTGATTTTTGCTAAGCCTGAGTCTGTTATATTTTGTTGCCATGTAAACCTGCTGTCACCATGAGTTCTATGCATAATATGGAGATGTTCACTAAGGATGTTTTGTTATAAATGTTATGATCTTTCCATATATGCCCTTGGTTGCATTTATAGCCTGATTTAGCTTGTTGCAAACTTGCTCTCAAATTGTTAAATAATGTTGCTGTCAGCCTGTTAACATGAAGTTCAGTTTTGACATGTGTTTTGCTAGTGATCCATGCATCCTATAAACTTTCCCTTGACATGCTTAGCTTCATAATTATGCCATCGCACTGTTGGATGCCTTCACATGCCATGAAATGCTTTGTGATAAGTGATTTGAGCTCGCAAAGATGCCGTCATAATTCTGTTTATGCCATGCTCAGTTTTTCTGCCAAGTCTGAATCTGTTTATGAAACTTGCTATGTTTACATGGGTACCATCATATCTTCTGTGCCTTTTTGGCTCGTGATCAGTAAGGGACTTTTGTTCTAGGCTTTGCGTAGAATCATGCCATGCCTTTGTTTGCCTTGATAAGTTCCTGTAGCATGTTGTTTGATAGCTCTAAACATTGCAACCTGATATTATTTCTGTCATGTCCAGTGATTTTCTGCCAAGTCTGTGAATCTGTTATTATTTGCAATCTTGCTATGTCCTTTTGAGCATGTTCTAGTGATTTATGGAGATAGCTCAGTGTTCATGTTTTGTACTGCTTTACCTGTACATCATGCCCATGCCTTTTGTTTTCATGTTGAGGTGCTGTAGCATATTTGCATGATGCTTGCAAAATGCCTAGTTGCTGTTTTGGACAGATTGTTGCTATATCTTGTTTGGAGTGTATGTGTTGCACCGTTGCTTCGTTTTGAGCATGCTCTATATGTAAATTGCTTAGTTTTGCATGTAGTTTCATATTCCCTTGTTTCATCCTTGTTTTGAGGTGTTTTCTTGATGATTGAATGCATTTTGCATCAATGCCATGTTTAACTTGTTTTGCTCATATCTTCTAGGCCGTAGCTCCGAACTAAATGAACTTTATATGTAACTTGACTAGAATTTCGTGTAGATCATCTTGGTGCATTTTAACTTGCTGTTTAACAACTTGAACATAAGGTTTATTCAGTTCTGGACCAATTTCGAAATTTGCATATGGGGACTTACCGGAATTGTCATATGTTGTTTCCGGCCTCATTTAAACTTGCTTTGATGTGTTGTTCTTGTTTGCATCATCTCTTGCCATGAGTAGCTTCATATAGCCTTGTCATGCATCATACTTGGTTGAGCATCATGCCTTGTTCATGTGTGGTGTGTTTACCATGTTGTGTGCTTCTTCTCGATAGTTCCCGTTTCGTTGCGATCGTGAGGATTCGTTCGTCTACGCTTGGTTCGTCTTCGTGGCTTCATCTTCTTCATGGACTCGTTCTTCTTCCTAGCGAGATTTCAAGCAAGATGACCGTCACCTTGGATCTCACTACTATCATTGCTATGCTAGTTGCTTCGTTCTGTCGCTATGCTGCGCTACCTATCACTTGCTCTTCAAGCCTCCCAAATTGCCATGAACCTCTAACCTTTGTCACCCTTCCTAGCAAACCGTTGTTTGGCTATGTTACCGCTTTGCTCAGCCCCTCTTATAGCATTGCTAGTTGCAGGTGAAGATGAAGATTGCTCCTTGTTGGATTATGTTATGTTGGGATATCACAATATCTCTTATTTAATTAATACATCCATATACTTGGTAAAGGGTGGAAGGCTCGGCCTTATGCCTAGCGTTTTGTTCCACTCTTGCCGCCCTAGTTTTCGTCATACCGGTGTTATGTTCCTTGATTTTGCGTCCCTTACGCGGTTGGGTGATTTATGGGACCCCCTTGACAGTTCACTTTGAATGAAACTCTTCCAGCAAGGCCCAACCTTGGTTTTACATTTGCCTCACCTAGCCTTTTTTCTCTTGGGAGTCGCGCATCCCGAGGGTCATGTTTATTCTAACCCCCCAGGCCAGTGCTTCTCTAAGTGTTGGTCCGAACCAGGCAGCCCGCGGGGCCACCTCGGGGCAACTTGAGGGCTGGTTTTACTTGTAGCTTGACCTATCCGGTGTTGCCCTGAGAACGAGATATGTGCAGCTCCTATCGGGATGTCGGCGCACCGGGCGGCTTTGCTGGTCTTGTTTTAACATTGTCGAAATGTCTTGTAACCAGGATTCCGAGACTGATCGGGTCTTCCCGAGAGAAGGAATATCCTTCGTTGACCGTGAGAGCTTATAATGGGCTAAGTTGGGACACCCCTGCAGGGTATAAACTTTCGAGAGCCGTGCCCGCGGTTATGTGGCAGATGGGAATTTGTTAATGTCCGGTTGTAGAGAACTTGACACTTGACCTTAATTAAAACGCATCAACCGCGTGTGTAGCCGTGATGGTCTCTTCTCGGCGGAGTTCGGGAAGTGAACACGGTTTCTGGGTTATGGTTGACGTAAGTAGGAGTTCAGGATCACTTCTTGATCATTGCTAGATTCACGACCGTTCGTTGCTTCTCTTCTCGCTCTTATTTGCGTAAGTTAGCCACCATACATGCTTAGTCGCTGCTGCAACCTCACCACCTTATCCATTCCTTTCCCATTAAGCTTTGCTAGTCTTGATACCCATGGTAATGGGATTGCTGAGTCCTCGTGGCTCACAGATTACTACAACAACAGTTGCAGGTACAGGCTTTGCGATGATCATGACGCGAGAGCGATGTTACTTGTTTTGGAGTTCTTCTTCTGCTTCTTCTTTGATCAGGGGATAGGTTCCAGGTCGGCAGTCTGGTCTAGCAGGGTGGATGTCGTTTGAGCTTCTGTTTGTGTCTCATTCGTAGTCGGATGTTGATCTTATGTATGATGTATATTGATGTATTCTTGCGACATTTGTATGCCTTGTATGTATCCCCATATGTTATGTTATGTTGATGTAATGATATCCACCTTGCAAAAGCGTGTCAATATGCGGTTCTATCCTTGGTGGGACCTTTGAGTCTCTTTAGGATAGTATCGCATATTGGGCGTGACAATACGCTGACAATGTCGTGGGTCCCAGATGTCAGGAAAGCACTAGCAGGAAGCATTTTCTTTTTCCATACGCTGACAATGGAGTATATATAACAAAAAATGAGGAACTTCCTTGCCTCCGGCCATGGACATGGTGGGACCCTACTGTCATCCTCTCCACGTACAATCCTCTACCGATTCCTCTTGTTTGTTGACCATGTTGACAACGCGAGAGGGCGGCGCCGCGGCGAGCGCACCAAAGCGCGCGGAGGACGACGGCGAGGCCTCGGAGGTCGGCGTTAACGATTTAGGAGACGGTGGGGCGGCGATGCGTGCGCTGAGGCACAGCCAGCCGTGGGAGGCGGAAGCAGGCGGCCCCACTGGTGCTGGTTTGGTTTTGGCGGCTGGAGGAAGACAGGACTGAAGAAACACGACAGACTGTAAGAGCAGCAAGAGTACTTAACAACCTTAACTGAAACCAGCAGGGGCACCTAACAACCATAGCTGAAAGCAGTATGAGTACTTATACAGGTTCAACCGTACAAAGCACACCTCGAACAGTGCTACTTTGCATACAGTTAACCAAAGGGTGAGGCCGCCAAGCCCCAGGACAAGGCCCAGGCGCCACCCCGCGCATCCACAACCTTCTGAAAGCGGCTTCATCTCGCAATGTGGTCAATAAACAGGATATTCACTTTAGAGCCATGGAAAAGCATGAACATAATCTTCTGTCCTATTCTCCAAGATGGACGGTCCTTCATTATTTGAGACCACCCATGAATAAGTATCTTTTCACCTCCAAGGGGAATGGAGTAGGTCGACATAAACATCATGTTGTGACCAAGCGCAAGTCTGACCCGACCATGGTCAGGCATCTGTATAGGAACAATAGAACTGGGCAGTTTCTGTTTCAAGAAGATCACAGCTGTAAAACTGTGCATAAGCAAGAAATTATGAACAAATATATATAACAGAAAACAGCTCGTACCATAAGTTTGTCAACACAGTTGGACCTGTTCAACGAGTGCAGCAGTGGCACACATATCCCACGTGGCCTTCCACCATTGAAACGCCCCACAAGGACCTCAAGACGGTCAATAAAGTGTAGGAACTTGTGGATGTCATCCCAGTCAACTTCTGTGCCATCAGTAACAGCCGAGTTCTTATAGAGTAACAAACGAGTAGCCTGCTTAACTCTGAAAAAACCTACATGTGCCACCAATTATAAGAAAATATTAGTTAGAAGTAGCATCTTCGTGAGAGATTCGTTGCTACTTCTAAAGTTAAATTGTGATTAGTTTGACAGAATAGGTGGATTAAGAAGTAATTGAGGCAAGAAGCAAGAACCAAATACAAAACTAACATGGATGAACAATTGGAACGACGTTGGTGCGCCAACTTTCTGTCCGTAACACTTGAGAAAGTTTATCCAAGTTCGACCATAAAAAAAGCAACGATCTTCTTGGTTCATGAACCCAACTCGGAACTTAAATCCATGGCTTGTCTTCACTGTGACCATTAAACTGGTGTATTCAGTTATGGCAAGGCCGAGCATCTTGAGTACATGTGTTCTGGCAGAGCAAGGAATGCACTGCAGGAAAAATAATATGAGAACACAATGTATTCCCTATATCCAAATCTAGAAATAATTTCCTCCTTCACGTCAGTGTTGACCATGGTACTAGTACCTTTTATCCAAATATAGCAATCCAAATTTCCAAATTAGTCGATAGCATGTTCAAAAAACCCCACCCTCCCAGATAGAAAAGAGGATTCTAGGAACATACTGTGCGCGTTTTAAAATCTTGTGTTAGGATGAGAAGGAACAAGTGTGGCGTCTCGCCGAGGGCGCAGAAACCTGTAGGGTCCTCGCACTTTGGGCACTACAAATGAAACATACTAGATTCAGTAGGAAGAAAAATGCATCAACAACGGCGGCTGCCATCCTAGGATTACACGCGACCAAGGGACTTGGATTTATCGGGGATGGATGAAGAATTCGTACCAGGTTCTCCATGAGAAAACCCTATGCAATCGCCAAGCGGGGGTTTTCTGTGAACAAGCAGACGAGGGAGAAGGGGATTCAGGCCCAGTGAAATATTGCCGCTTCGTCCGTCCAGCTTACTACTAAAGCTGGAAAGGTGGAGGTTTTTGTGATTTGACGGCTCATTGGGCATTACTGCGGCGCTACGACCGGGGTGTGTCTACCGTGCAGTTGTGCACTCTAATTTGGTGCATATGGCACGTGGACCCTGTTGCCGGATGCCCCACATATCAGCGAAAGGAAGTAGAAAGACACGAGTAACTAGTTACACATAAATATATTTTTGACAGAGAGATACTCCCTTTGTAAAGAAATATAAAGATCTTTTATATCACAACTTTATACATAAGAAAAATCAAGGGGAATATATATAACATATATAATTATAAAAAATAGAGTTTTTTTAACACAGTATAGATGAGTTGGTGATGATGGAGTGCGTGTCATCCTGCAATATAGGCCGTCCGATTTATATCTGACGGATAGGAAGGAAACTATGGCAATTTTGCAAAAAGGTACCCACACACCTCTCCACATTTGCAAATAAGGCCTTCCCTTGTTCATACTTTTCACTCACAAGATAAAACACTCATACAAATGCATCTTGATGTTACGTGCAACGCACGGGCATTATGGGGGTTCAGCTAAGAAATACTCAGACAGGCTCACGGTTCTGGACTTTGGGCCACAGGTCGGTGGGCCTGCATGTTTGGGGGCCTATGTGTTCTACCTCAGCGCTTTTCATATTGCAAGCGATCTGTACGGCGCTGGTTTTAGATGTTGTCGTAAGGCGAATACACAAAATTGAATAAAGCACGACAGCTATTGGAATGAAATCAAACGCCAGTTCCTAACCAGCAATCAGAGTTGCAATTCTATCACTGTCGTACTACTTATACACACAGGACACTTGTTTCACCATGCCAGAGTATTACATCAAAATCTCTCGGAGGATAGATCAGTTCAGCAGTTGCGTGCTGCTACTGAAGAATTTCAAAGTTGATTTCGACCAGCTCTCCTTGCCGAGAAAGTTTGATTTTGACATCATCCCCTACCGAAAGATATGATTTAGATTTGAACCTTGACCATCCTTTAGCATCAATCATCATGCGACCATCCTTTGTACTTACGGTATATTGAGCAGGTTCATTCACACCAAGGCTGTGCATGGTAAGAGAAACTTGGCCACGGTCGCCCGGATTGTTGAACGACTCCCTCGTTGCTCTAGGAATTCTCTGTTTGCAAACAAGAAGACATACACAAACAGTTAGATCAACACAGTGAATCATGTGAAACAACATGGACAGAACAAAGAACGAAGCACTTGGGCGGACAATGCTTACCAAGAAGGTGGACATGTCGGTTTTTGTAAGGACTTTGGTATATGAAGTGTGAACTGCAGCCCAGCCTGTTGCTAGTGCAACTGCTGGTTTCGTTGCCGCTGCATGGGCCGGAGCAGATGCAAGTGCAAGTGTTGGTGCAGGTGCCGAAGCCGTTGCTGGTGCCCGTGCCGGTGCGACTGGTAGTGCCGCTGCTGCTGCCGGAGATGGTGCTCCTTGTAGAGCTGGTGCCGGTGTCGGAGCAGGTGCAGGTGTTGATGCCCGATCCTCCGGTAGATTAGCCTGATCCGCTGACGCGGTCGGAGCCCAATCCTCAGCTAGATCAGACTGAGCTGCTGCCGCTGTCAGTGCTAGAGCAACTACCGGTGCTCGATCCGTTGCTGAAGGTGGTACCGATGCGCGAGACAGCGGCTATCGTGTCTGGTCTGCTATGATCAGCTTTCTAACTTGACTAGGATCCATGACCGTGATCCAGTATTTTTCTTCATTTCTTTTAAACGCGAGAAGGACTAATTGTGGTGTGTTTGTTAAACCAAACTACAGTTCATCATAGGGATTCAACTTGTACTCAGACAACAGACTGGTCCAATTTTTTTCCAGTAATATAAGTGATGGACAGTGCCTTCGTTACTGACACGACATAAGAAGTGAAACCTGCAAAAATAGCCATCGTAGAGCAAACCAAATGGTTTATTCTGTGATGAATGTGACATGGCAAAACCTGCATCGTAAAATTGCAGCAAAAGAAAGAAAACATGACATTAAATCAATAAGATTTAGACAGTAAATCAATAAGATTTACTTTATGTGACACAAGTGAATCCTTAGCAGAAAATCACTATGTTGAGGTACTAAACAGAAGATTGATCATCCAAGTACGCGTGGCATGCAGGGCCCTCGCCTACTCCCACAAGCAGGACAGTCCAAAGGTCGTGACAGATCGTATGGACCGAACATCCATGGGACTGGAAATCCTGGTGGGTGCGATAAACCCTGCAATGCATACAGATATTGGAGTGTAACCATAATTGATAAACCGTCCTCACAAAAAAGATGATCTGGATACTTCAAAATATACAGACTAAATTGAGTGGACAGACATTAACATAGACTGTTCTCAGGACTCACCACACACCAAAAGCGGCAGTACTAAACAATACAGGGTGCACAAACACAAATCAAGTACTGAACAATAGTACTTACTATAGACAAGCAAAGTTGCACTAATTAAACTCTGCAGACTATTTCTTGCCACCGACCTACGGGATGAACCCCGCATAACTGACTAGGCCATGGACTTCGTGAGAGATGTCTACCGGCACCATCGCCATCTCGTCAAACTTGGAGAACCTAACAGAGTGGTCTTTCCACTCATAAACATGACAATGAAGACAGGCCGCATCAGATTTGTCGGGAAGCTTTACAAGAACCACACCCTTCGTAATCGAAGGCACAACCAGGAAATTGTTGTGGTCAAGTACAACCTCGAGAACACGCCTGACAACAATGCTACAGGAAAACACTAGTTCAGGACACGTGGCGACAAGGACACAGCACCTGGATAGTTTAGCAGTAGAACTCATCCTCAGGTCTTCCAGTTCATACGACATGACTTTGAGAACTTCATCTCCACCACGGACCTGGTTCTAATTCAAACAGAAACCAAATATTTTATTACTACCTCCATTCAGAAATAAGATGATTTTCGATATTTTACTCCATATATGACTACATATACGCACAGAAATGAGTGAACAAAGACACTAGAACATGTCTTCAAAGGCATGAGAGCAGAGGGATTACTTGCAATATCCATAACACAAGTTACTGAGGCAAATATACCCTCTTCAAAGGTAGCATTGATGTTCATAAAGTAGTTGAAAGTAATCTATAAGAAATCAGTGTCAACCTCTCGCATGTTTTGGTTAAAAGAGGAATTTAGAACCATCATTTTGCACACAAAAATCACATGCAAGTTCACCCGGGAAGTTGTACTGCTAGTACTAGTACTGCGTGTTAGATGAAAAAACATGATCAAGATTGAAGAAAAGATCGTCAAGAAGAGATATTACCTGGACTTGCTTAATGAGGGATCCCGGAGAGGGGGGCTTGGACAGGGCGATGGCTTTGAGCTTGTCTACGGTAGTCTCGGCGGGGTGCTTGTCTTCGTACCAAGAGCCTCGACGGTTTTGGCCAGAGCCATAGACATCACTTCGGCCGGTGCTCCAATGTCCATCAAGAAACTGTCAAATATAAATAAAAGAAAAGAAACCATAATCACAAACCCAAAAGAAGAACAGAGAGGGAGTTATAGGATCGGTCTCGGGGTTGCAAGACCGGGCCTTGGCCAGAATCAACACCATTGATGCGCTCACCTTTCCTTCTTTGGGAGAGAAGAACAATGGCAGAAGCAGGTTGGGTTTTTCTTGAAGAAATGAGGAACAAGATGAGGGAGAAGCGAGTTGGGTAGAGAGCAGCTGAGAGAGAAGAGTGAAATGATGGTTGCTTCGTCCGTCCAACTTACTGCTGGAAAGGAGGGGGTTTTGTGATTTGATGGCTCATTGGGCATTACTGCGGCGCTTCGATCGGGGTAGTCTACCGTGCAGTTGGGCACTCTACTATGGAGTAATTTAGTGCATGGCTGGTGGACCCCGATGCTAGTTGTCCCACACGTCATCGAAAGTGAGTAGCAAGGTTCCCGACGACCGTCGAGGAGGATCCACACGGTAGAGCGTGTCCACTATTTTTTCAAAGAAAAACAATGATTATAACAAGCGCTTCCACTCTTACGACAGAGGAGTGCGAAACACGGTAGCCACTTGAAAATACATCGTGCTCCTACTACTAGGCATGTGCAGTGGTTCATACGTCAGTACTACATAATCTTGTTGCTAGTGTAGTAAGATATGACGATAACAAATGATGTTGTGCGCATGTCAACTATATGAACAGTAATGTAACATAGTACCACTTTTTCGACTGTCCGATCAAGAATGAACGGTGAGATCAGTGTTAACAGAACTAGGTCTACAGCGCACAGAGAGTACGGTGCTACAGTACTCCATGAAACATGAAACATATGAAGCACGACTCAGTGTTAGGCAGGGTGTATGAAGGGTGCACGGGATGGGAGCAAAAGTTCCCTTCTCGACCCACTTTTGGGTGTTTGGTAGAGTGCATGAAGGGTGCATGAGTCCACACTAGTAGGTTAACACAAATACACGAAGAGGGAACAACTATATTGAGATGAGAATGCAACCAAACACACCCACGTGCTTTGTGCTACAGTGACTAATCTGCACCGTCCGAGTTTGATCCAATGGTCATGTTGCGTCGAGACATGGACATGCCCATGCAGAGGACGCCTAAACACCACCGAAGTCTCTTTGCTTCTCAAGGCGCACGACGTTGGTGATCCAGGGTGCAACCGCCCACAGAGCCCGCTACTGGTCGACGGGAGCCAGCTCGTCAAAGACGGCGTCCAATGGCACGAATGGATTCTGGTGACGGAGCCCTGAGAGGATTCACCCGGCAACGGCGACGGCAGCCCGCAACCCCTCCTTGTCCAGCTCCGCCCCCACCATCATGCGGGGACGGCTCAGCTCCTCAGAGATATAGGTGAAGAAGGAGACCAGGTCAGGAAGCCGCAACTCGTTGAAGTCGACGGGATGGTCGAACGGGTTTAGCCCGACGGCCGGCATGGTTGCGCTGGCATGACGACAGGCATCGCGCAGCCGTAACACGTCGTGGCAACTTGGTGCACCAAGTGGCGGAGGCGATCCTGGACCTCGTCACGATCGGCCCGCTCGCGCTCCAGCCGGCTCCCCTGACGGCCTATCGTATCTCCCGCTTTCTGCAGCAACGCCGCCGACGCCTCAAGCATCTTTGTGGTGGACGCCTGCCGCTTTTGAAGCTCCGTGAACTCCCACACATAACAGAGGAGCATGGAACTTCTCTCCTCCTTGAGCTCACGGAACTCCACGTCCTTGGCCCTGAGCTCCGCATCCTTGGCCTGGAGATCCTGTGTCAGGCGCCTCACCTCAGACTCTGTGATCTGCTGCGCCGCCATGGCACCAGGTAGAAGCAATGGTGAGAGGAAGCAAAGGGGGAAAACGGTTGAAATGCAATGCAATCTACGGGAAGGCGGAGGGAGCCAGCCAAGGAGCGGGGAATCTTTTGGTTTTCACCATGGGAAAACACCAGTCGACGACTTCTCACATCAGGGAGCAGTGGGTTTTACAGGCGGATTTATCATGACTAATTGCTGCCGCGCCTGCTCCCGTCAATCAAAAAATTAAAAATCCTGCCGCGCCTGCCGCACCCAAAGACTAGAGCAACACCGCAGTGGATATTTAAATTTACCTGTCGGCAAGGAGATTAAAAAAAAGGTGAAAAAACAAATGTGGCGGCGGCCTAGCTAATCGGTCGCACTAGCCCAACTAGCTAGCCACTGTGCTTCACTGATGTACTCGGTGGGAAAGGTGGTCTTTCGTGATTTGACGACTCATTTACTTGCTTTGGCGCTACGACCGAGGAGGACCCAGAAAATGCGCGGTAGGGCGTCCCACGTCTTGGCAAGGAAGAATATATGCGTGCACCACCCGGGAGGACCCTGAAGCCGCGCGGTAGGGTGTGCCACGTCTCTGCACGGAGGAAAAATGTGCGTGTAAAAATATACTGTATCAGACGTAGTAGTACCTATGGTTCGACCTCGGGACCCAGCCAGTCGGTCGAAAACACCCCACTAGCCACACAGCTTCATCATGCTAACATGGCACGGAGGATAGGTGTGGTAGCTCCATCTCGACCAGCCACAACATCTCTTGTTCTAGGCGATTCTTCTATTTTCCAAGCTTTTTTAGTTATAATAACACCACGGCAAGTTAGCGCCGCTCTTCGTGTGTGCCCGTGCATCTAAAGGTTAGACGATGGAGAGGAGAGAGAGATCGCAGACCTGGGACCCACCAGTAAGCGAGTCAACGGTCATGCACGTGTTGATGAGGCACTCCCTCTACTCTACTCAACGTAATACTGTATAAAATCAATTTATGGGACAAAGCCAACAACCGTTGTTGTTTCAGGCTATCGACTTACGCTTTGTAGTCCAGGTTGCTAATTCGAATCTCGTCTTTCAGATTTGTTAGTATTAGGTCCAAATTTGATCAATGACAAGTGGGACCCCCATGTGTTGTTCCGATATTTCAGTGTAAGATGGTTTTTTTGAACAAACACTTTGCGCGGTTAGACAAGTAACGGCATGAGTTACACGTATTTTGCAAGTTTACGAACAAAAATGACAGCGACATAGAATATCACATCCACCCCGCAGCTTAGATGCTATGGTGATACGAGTTTTTACTTTTTTTACATCATTGGAACTGAGATCCAATGGCTTGGGAGTAGTCTTTGTAATTATGCGCAATTTTCAAATTCTCCAAGGTTTTTTTGCAAATAAAACATTCAGGCCTCGTGTGTGCCACTGCATCTTGGATCCAACGGCTCCCCGTTGCTCATGTTAGGTGCTCCCGATAGCTTAATTAGCTGCTACGGTGATACGAGCATCTAGGTCGTATGATGTGTGATTAGATGCCACATGCATAGTACTTGTACTTTTTGCGCAATTCCCAAACTCTCTCAGGCGTATATTGCAAAAACATTCAAACCTCCTACTGTGAGCCGTCAGAGCTCCGTGAACTCGTATCACCATAGAATCTACGATGCGGGAGCACCTCATATTCTCCCGTGCGAGAAAACATCAGGTGCTCTCGCAGATTGGATGGTAAGGTGATACGAGCTTCGAGGTCGTTTGATCTGTGATCCAATGGAATCTGAGCAGTCTTTGTGCTTGTAAGCAGTGGCCGAACTCTTTGGGGGCTTTTCTGCAAAAAAAATGAACCACCGAGGAGTTGTTGGGTCACAAATCCAACGGCTCCGAAGAGCTTGTATCACCAAAGCATCTAAGGTGTGGTAGCACATGATATTCTTACATACAGGAGAATATGATGTTCTCCTTCATCTTAGATGCTACGGTGATACGAGCTTCGAGGTTGTTGGATGTGGGATTCAAGGGCATCTGAGTAGTTTTTGTACAAATTGTGTGCAATTCTCAAACTCATTAAGGTTTTCTGTAAAAATATTAAGACATCCTATGAGCTTCTATATCTCAGATCAACAAGCTCCAAGCAACTCGTATCAGCATATAGCATCTAAGGTGTGGGGGCACATGATATTCTCCCAGGGAGAAGGGGGTGCACAACAAATCGGTGTTTGGGAGGGTGGGGACAAATATAATCTAAACAATCCTAAACAGAGCTTCACAATTTTATCTAGGGTCGAGGGGTTAACCCCCGACAATCTATATAGCTCCGCCTAAACACAACATTTGCATGTACTGTAGTACTAGACTTAATAATCATGTTTCAGTTTCTTGTTCATTTTAAATATTGAATTGAGGACCATGCATGTATTACATTTTACTCCCTTCGTTCCTAAATATTAGTCTTTTTAGATATTTCAAATGGACTGCCACATAGGGATGTATATAGACATATTTTAGAGTGTAGATTCACTCATTTTGCTCCGTATGTAGTCACTTGTTGAAATCTCTAAAAGACTAATATTTAGGAACAGAAGGAGTATTTTTGAATTCGTGTCATACATGCATGGTTTGGAAAAATAGATGCACTATACTTATTGGATTGCTGTTGTGTTCATGTGTGTGTGTGTGTGTGTGTGTGTGGTCATATGCTTGATACATACAAAGTTTTCTCACCACCATACCGTTCATATTTTAAATTTGAATTTGCGATGAAAAACTTACTAGGGATACCATGAAATGTGAAATCCACTTTGAGATCACTATATCACAAACTCACTCTAATTCAAGAACTCGTCATAAATCAATTACCATGTTGAGATTACTATTTGCAAGGAAAATACGGGCATTGTAATACACATAGATTCATTCGGCAATTTAAAAGATTCCTTTTGTATTCTTTTTTTTGAGGGATCCTTTCGTATTCTTTTTTTAGGGATCCTTTTGTATTCTTGAATGGTAGGACCCAAAGGCATATCAGCCAGAAGTTGGCTTGCGTTGATCCTAAAAAAGCGGGCTCGTGTCCTTCTAGTGGCGTGCGTGGTACGCACATTAGCCAACCCCAACCAGTCGAGCCTCCGCGTTTCTAGTCGAAATATCCGGCAGCCAGAATTCCAGCCCTAGGAAATTCCCCTCATGTCCCCGGTCCATAATGACTACCGATGAACAATGGAGGGATGCTTTAGTAACTAGACAACGTTACCTACCGTGCTGAGCACGGTTCAATTCCCTCGGTCGCTGCTACCCAAGGTCACCCGTCAACTGCATTGCCTAGTACTACTATGTACTACACCAGGATGAGCACAGAATTGAGCCCGTTTGTTCGTGCCTTCTAGTACTTGAGTTAATATATCAGGCAATGCACTGGTACGGAGGGATTATCCTTTTACTCTGCATATATAACTTGTCTGAAGTCTAACTAAGCAAAATGTTTGACCAAATCCTTTCTTAAGAAATACAACGGGGAAGATGTATTGCTTGAAAATTTATTGCATGATGTAGGTTATGATATTGTTTCGAATCCTGGATTTAAAATTTCAGAAAATCCAAAAGTGACCAGAAATTCATGAAACTGAGCATGGTCACATGATATGGCACAAATATTCCTACGTAATTGTTTTCTTCAATTTGAGACAAGCTGCTTACGAGAAGTTGCACAAATGAAGAGTTAAGGTATTTTGAAACAAAGACCTGTCACGTTAAGGCGAACGCTTTCACTACTGAAACCGTGGGTGTTTACGTGCCGCCACGAGTCCCGCTTCTCATCGGCAGGTGCCGTCCGAGCAAGCGTGTGAGTCGACGGGAGGCGTGCGAGTAGACCGCTGCACCGGCTGACAGGGAGGCGTGCGAGCAGACCGCTGCGCAGGCTCACCGGGAGGCGAGCCCTTTGACTAGGCTCCGCCGCCCACTTTCATCCCAACTGCTTCCACTTTTAATGTCGCCGACACCGCAGTTTAAAATCAACCCCGCACTACCCAGTATCGCTACAATCTTCTCTCTTCCCCTCCAATTCTCCTGTCATCTACCTCCAACCAGCCTGACCTAACCGTACGCCATGCTGCATCACGAAGGTCTGCCTTTAGTCTTCCAGTTTCCTGAGGAAGACACCCAGTCGGAGTCTCAAGAACATATGGCGCTTTGGGACGAGCTTGAACCGGCCTTGCGGGAAGACGCCGCGCCTGTCCCCGCTCCCGTTCTGGCTCCCATCGCCCCAACTATGCCAGCGCCCATCCCCGTGGCATTGATGGGCTGGGAGCCGCACATTGTCGCCGATCTTGATGCCACGGGGTTCCACGAGGTCCCCGTCGACTTTCACGCACCCGTGCACCTGCCAGCACATGCGCCTGCGCATGCACTGACGTGCGCGCCTGTGCCGGTGCCCGTGCACACGAATGTCTCCACCGCGCCGTTGCCAGCGCCTGTCCCCGCGCGGGTGCCAGTGCCCCCCTCAGTGGCATGGATGGCCGCCGTCGACCGCTTCCTTGCACCAACGCCAGTCGCCTCCTCCCGCCAGTTGACTCGCTCCTGGAGACCGAAGTCCAGAACATTATGGCCTTCCTTGAAGCTAGGGCCAACATCCAGGAGTACGCCAACAATGGCGTAAGACGCCGCCCTCGCCGTCGCCGTCGGTTAGTGGCCCGACGACACACAGAGCACGACAGAGGAGCCGCTTGCCACCGCAAGATGCCGCCGCCGTCGCCGCCGCCACGTAATCTAAATTTGCCATGAAAAACATTCAGATTGCCATGCTTAAAATTCGAACGTTCATCATTTCCGTTTATTTTAGATCGATCGTCGTATGAATGTAAAGTCGGAGTCAGACTGAATGAAATCTATGGTTTGATCGATTGAATGTTCTGCTAGAGTCGTATCAAATTAAATATAAAACGTCATCAAGCCAAATGTATTCCTTCTCATCCAACGACCTAGACTGCTTCAATGTCGAACACTCAACACGTTTAGCGTGCAGTTAATTTCACGCCAAAAATAGTGCTAATCACATAATAACACACAAATAATATCCTACTTAATATCCGCATGCACTTAATATACTTCCAAATTAACATGCATTGCACGTACACATTGACTAGTACTACTAGTACGTGAAACTGGTGCCGTAACTTGTGAACGCGTCCAGATATGGTCAACGGCAACATTGCCCGCGAGTTCTTCGTGTTTGCCCGTGCGTCTAAACGCAGAAGGGGAGGAGAGAGAGAGCACACATGGAACCCACCAGTAAGTGAAGGCGAATAGTACGTGCTAACAAGCCAGTCCCACTAATGTACTAAAAATAATATTACATGTTATCCATTAAATAGGATGTGATAATATAAAAATATTATATGAACAAAGGGGGTACAACAAACATTGTTGTTCTACGTATGTTGCCTATTGACGTGCGGCTTGAAGGCACTGGTCGCATGTTCGATCCTCGTCCTTTATTTTTTAATTTGTATATGGGTCCAAATTTGTTTCATGACAGGTGGGCTCCTCGGTGTGTAGTTTTTAGCACTTTAATTTGTGGGTCGAAATTTGTTCCATTCCAGGTGGACTATCAATGTGTAGTTTTGTAGCTTATTTGTAATAATTAAAGAGAACAACAGAGTTTTTTGCAATGATACCATGGTGCGACGTTGAAGGCGAGAAAGGACGTGTGAGAGAGCGATGACCGAGCCAGAGGGAAGTCAATTGGGGGAGGTGCGGGGGTTGCAACGGTGTTTGGAGTAGTTGTGGGCCGAATGCTATGAAAATATAATCTGAACCCACCGGGATAAATGCCTACACAAATTAATCCAAGGTTGGAGTCCCCCTCGCAATGTAAATAGCTCTGGCTTTGCGAGGGATGGAGAGGTAGCTTCAATGTGTGGAAGATAAGGCGTGAGAAAGCGAGGTCAATCGAGAGACATATAGATGGAGAGACAAAGTGAGTGTGGTCCGACATTCATTGAAAAGATATATATGCTCTGGAGAGATATTGTCCGATGATTGAGCTTTTGGGAAGGGTGAGGGCTGAAAGATAGAGCTTGAGAGATGATCCAGTCACAGACATGTAGATATATTTTGTACGTGGGAGGAAGCAAGGTCAATTGATTACATATATAAAGGGAGAGAGATTGAGCGAGTGTGGGTCGTCGTGCGATCGAAAGAGTGAGACGGGTTGGAGAGAGTGACCTAGATAGACAATGTGCGTGAGAGAGTACACAATATGAATATGTTGAATTGGGCTCAAACATGGAGATATATCGTTTGTGTCCGAGAAAGAGCGAGGTCAACCGAGACATACAAGGAGAGAGAGAGAGAGGGATAGAGAGAGAGATTGAGCGAGCGTGGCCCGCCATGAGGTCGAAAGAGCGGGGGCGGCTTGGATGGACTGACCTAGATAGACAATCTGCGTGAGAGAGTATAGAGTGTGTCGATCGAGGCCCGAACAGGGAGATATATCATTTGTGTGTGAAAGAAAACGAGGTTAATCGAGACTCAGATGAAGAGAGCGAGATTGAGCGAGTGTGGCCCGCCGTGCGGAAGAAAGAGTGAGACAGTCTCGAGGGAGTGACCTAGATAGACAACGTGCGTGCATGTGCACGAGAGGTTGGGGGCTAGATAGGCAATGCATGTATCTAGCGAGAGAGGGTGGGAGGGAGAGAGAGAGAGAGCTCGGCATGGGGTGCAATGGCGGGTGTGTGAGGTAAATACATTTGGTAACAGAGTGTAAAAAGGGGGTTGTGTAGTTGAGAGAGTTAGAGATCGAAACATGGAGAGAAAGAATGAACGTGTGTCGGAAACCGATAGCTTCCTAAGGTGGTTAGGAGAGGAAGATTGACCGATACAGGGAGTATCACTACAAAAAAATACACTTCCGTGATGACACGTGTTTGTCATAGTAGGTCGTGTTTTCTGTCATGCATGTACATCCATGACGATTTTATGACAGAATCAAGATAGTCATACCTGTGCTGTCGTAGAAGTGTTCCATGACATTACCAAAATTATCATCACGGAAGTGTCCACTTCCATGACAATAAATCCGCGTCACAGAAGTGCTTTCGTCAAGGGTGACCGACACGTGGCATCCATCGTAACGGAACACGGTTAAGCTATCGGGTCCGGTTTTGGATCCGATAACCCGTTAACAGCCCGGACCAATGGGGATTTTCCACGTGTAAAATCATCATTGGCTGGAGGAAACACGTGTCAGCTTTGCATTGGCACAGGTGTCACTCATCCAATGGGCGAGATGCGCCTATGATATGTTGACACGTGGACCGGCCCAAAAGTGGCCCATAAAGTTTAAATGGGCCGGCCGAACTAAAGGCCCACAAGATTTTGCGGACCATAATGGGCCGTCCCAGCTAAAGGCCCACGAGATTTTCCGGACCATAATGGGCTGGCCCAGCTAAAGGCCCACAAGATTTTGCGCGCCATAATGGGCCGGCCCAGGTAAAGGCCCACGGGATTTTTGCGGGCCATAATGGGCCGGCCCAGGTGAAGGCCCACAATATTTTTGTGGACCATAATGGGCCAACCCAGCTAAAGGCCCACGAGATTTCACCGACATTAATGGGCCGGCCCAGCTGTAGGCCCACAAGTTTTTGAGGACCCTAGTAGGCCGGCCCATTAACTGGCTGCCATGTTTTGGGCCAAATGCTGGCCCATATTTGATCCGGTCCATTAATGCTGTGCCATGTTCCGAGCCTAATAATGGCCCATATGAGATCCGGCCTGTTAAAAGACTACCACGTTCTGGGCTAAATTACAGCCCAGATCAGGTCCGACCCTTTAAGAGGCTTTGGGCTAAATTATGGCCCATATCAGATTCGGCCTGTCAACTGGACGCTATGCTTTTGGGCCCACTTGCTAAAGGCCCATTTAGTAATTTGGCCTGATATTAGTTTCAGCCTGTTAAGGGCCCGTTTAACATTTCGGCCCTATATTAATTTCGGCCTATTAAAAGCCCGTCATATAGTTGGGCCTAACTACGGCCCGGTTTGCATCCGGCCTGCTCGCAGCCGATAATCTGATTGGGCCAAACAAGAACCGAGACACTTTTGGCCTGTTAAAAGCCCGTGATTTGATTGGCACAATCATGGGCCGGGGTCCATTTCGGGCTGGTGCCGGCCCGTGAGCTATTCGGCATGTTTCAGGCCCAACCTACTTCTCAGCCTCCTAAAAGCCCATTGAGTTTTCTTGCGAAAAGAGGGCCGGCGGCTTACTCGGCCTATTAATGGCCCGAATCTACTAGTGGGCCAGTTTACATTTAGGCCTTTTAACGGACCAAGATGACGGGGCCCATGATGCAGATCATACATCATGATTACATGACGGCCCAATTATGTACCATAATTTTACGGTATGGTCGGTTTACTGCGAAGACAGGATATATATACAGTAAAATAACTGCAGCATCGTGAATAAGAAAAAACCTAGACTATACAATAAAGAAATTACGGCATATTACATCCACTGGGCATCAAAGTTCGCCACTATTATAATAAAGCACAAGTAGACACCAGATTACATACACTGGGCATCAAAGATCGCCACTAGTGCAAATAAACACGCCGACAAAATAATATACAAAACCAACAACACTTCAATAGAGTTCAAGAAAGGTTAGCCCTGCCGGGGAGTTGCAGCGCAAGCTGATGAGACTGCGCTTGTTTAACACTTATATCCTCCTCACTCTGAAAGATAAACAAGCAGAGAGATGACATGTTTTGCACATAAAAGTATCAGTGCTGAGAATTCATCACATTTCTTAGTGACGAATAAAGTGACACAGTTTAAATTTGCATTAACACAATATGGTATTGTTCAGGTCAAGACATGGCAGGAAATGACATTGTGAAGGAGTTGGCAGCTTCACGACACCACTGGATTACAGACCAAGAACTCATAAGTATCAATGGTTAGTGTGCTGTTAATTTATCCCATTTCAGATTGGCAAATAAAGAGACGGTTTAAATAATAGTAGAATGATATGACATTGTTCATAGTTAAGACATTGCAGAATATGACATTGTGCTGTAGTGGGTAGGTTCACCACAACATTGGATTACGGATCAAGAACAGAAGCATACATGCAGTGCAAAAGAAGATCACTTGCTCTGTATAGTTTAATTTACATGGTATGAAGAAGGAACTTGGTTGTACAACTGAAAACTTAAATTGAGAAGGACAAACTTTTGTTTATGAACTACATAATAAACTTTAAACATGCAATTTGATGCAAACACCAAAAATAAATAGATGTTGCAGTCATGCCTAACCAAATATACACAACAAGTTTAAGGCTTGAGAATGACAAACTTACATTATTGGTGAAGACAGGCTCTATAAAGCCCTTGTCCATGCTGATGGGGGGGGGGCAATTCAAGAAGTTTACCACAGAATCTTCTTCATAAGCATTGCCTTTATTCTACATTTTGTTAAGAGTAAATATAGATGTGATAATAATGGAGAATATTTAAGATAAAATGAAGAGTGATGCTACATAACCAAGTAGCTATAAATGTAAGTACATCGATACAGGCAAAAGGTACAGCCAAGAGCAATGCACAACTAAACTTCTTCAGTACCATCAGTGTTATCCAACCTTATGGTAAGAGTAAATATAGATCTGATGTGTAGAAAATGGAGGGCAAAGGAAAATAAGCTGCAGAGTGATGGTACATGAACAACTACCTGTCAATATAAGTACACTGATAAAGGACAACAAGTACTTACAAGAACAATGCAGAGCTAAAAAATTTCATGCGCATTGGATATATTCTATACTAATGTAACAATTTATACAGATTAGATAATTTGGAGCGAACAATTATAAGCAAGCTATCATGCATACTGTTGTCACATAATGAACCAGGTATGTATGCAAGTACAGTGATACAGGACAACATGTACTAACAAGAGCAAAGCAGCGGGCAGCATATTTGCGATATCCTGTCGTTCTTTTCAAACCGGAATTCTTCTTCGAGCAGATTTCCAGCAAAAAAGATCCTTAAGGCACATGCGGAAAAGTAGAAGTTCAAATTGTCATGTGATTTCATAGACAGTACCTCATCCTAGGAACGAGGCCAGTGCATAACAAGGTTTTTGTTGGGGAACGTAGTAATTTCAAAAAAATTCTACGCACACGCAAGATCATGGTGATGTATAGCAACGAGAGGGGAGAGTGTTGTCCATGTACCCTCGTAGACCGATAGCGGAAGCGTTTAACACAACGCGGTTGATGTAGTTGTACGTCTTCACGATCCGACCGATCAAGTACCGAACGCACGGCACCTCCGAGTTCAGCACACGTTCAGCTCGATGACGTCCCTCGAACTCCGATCCAGCCGAGTGTTGAGGGAGAGTTTCGCCAGCACGACGGCGTGGTGACGATGATGATGTTCTACCGACGCAGGGCTTCGCCTAAGCACCGCTACGATATTATCAAGGTGTAATATGGTGGAGGGGGCACCACACACGGCTAAAAGATCGTTGATCAATTGTGTGTCTCTGGGTGCCCCCCTGCCCCCGTATATAAAGGAGCAAGGGGGAGGCCGCCGGCCAAGGAGGAGGGCGCGCCAAGGGGGGAGTCCTACTCCCACCGGGAGTAGGACTCCTCCTTTCCTTGTTGGAGTAGGAAAAGGGAAGGGAGAAGGAGAAAGAAGGAAGGGGGCGCCCCCCTCCCTAGTCCAATTCGGACTAGTCCATGGGGAGGGGTGCAGCCACCCTTTGGGGCCTTTCTCTCCTTTCCCGTATGGCCCATTAAGGCCCAATACGAATTCCCGTAACTCTCCGGTACTCCGAAAAATACCCGAATCACTCGGAACCTTTCCGAAGTCCGAATATAGTCGTCCAATATATCGATCTTTACGTCTCGGCCATTTCGAGACTCCTCGGCATGTCCCTGATCTCATCCGGGACTCCGAACTCCTTCGGTACATCAAAACACATAAACTCATAATATAACCGTCATCGTAACGTTAAGCGTGCGGACCCTACGGGTTCGAGAACTATGTAGACATGACTGAGACACCTCTCCGGTCAATAACCAATAGCGGAACCTGGATGCTCATATTGGCTCCCACATATTCTACGAAGATCTTTATCGGTCAGACCGCATAACAACATACGTTGTTCCCTTTGTCATCAGTATGTTACTTGCCCGAGATTCGATCGTCGGTATCTCGATACCTAGTTCAATCTCGTTACCGGCAAGTCTCTTTACTCGTTCCGTAATACATCATCCCGCAACTAACTCATTAGTTACAATGCTTGCAAGGCTTATAGTGATGTGCAATACTGAGTGGGCCCAGAGATACCTCTCCGACAATCGGAGTGACAAATCCTAATCTCGAAATACGCCAACCCAACAAGTACCTTCGGAGACACCTGTAGAGCACCTTTATAATCACCCATTTACATTGTGACGTTTGGTAGCACACAAAGTGTTCCTCCGGTAAACGGGAGTTGCATAATCTCATAGTCATAGGAACATGTATAAGTCATGAAGAAAGCAATAGCAACATACTAAACGATCGAGTGCTAAGCTAACGGAATGGGTCAAGTCAATCACATCATTCTCCTAATGATGTGATCCCATTAATCAAATGACAACTCATGTCAATGGCTAGGAAACATAACCATCTTTGATCAACGAGCTAGTCAAGTAGAGGCATACTAGTGACACTTTGTTTGTCTATGTATTCACACATGTATCATGTTTCCAGTTAATACAATTCTAGCATGAATAATAAACATTTATCATGATATAAGGAAATAAATAATAACTTTATTATTGCCTCTAGAGCATATTTCCTTCAATCTCCCACTTGCACTAGAGTCAATAATCTAGTTCACATCGCCATGTGATTTAACATCAATAGTTCACATCACCATGTGATTAACACCCATAGTTCACATCGTCATGTGACCAACACCCAAAGGCTTTACTAGAGTCAATAATCTAGTTCACATCGCTATGTGATTAACACCCAAAGAGTACTAAGGTGTGATTATGTTTTGCTTGTGAGGTAATTTTAGTCAACGGGTCTGTCACATTCAGATCCGTAAGTATTTTGCAAATTTATATGTCTACAATGCTCTGCACGGAGCTACTCTAGCTAATTGCTCCCACTTTCAATATGTATCTAGACCGAGACATAGAGTCATCTAGATTAGTGTCAAAACTTGTATCGACGTAACCCTTTACGAGGAACCTTTTGTCACTTCCATAATCGAGAAACATATCCTTATTCCACTAAGGATAATTTTGACCGCTGTCCAGTGATCTACTCCTAGATCACTATTGTACTCCCTTGCCAAAATCAGTGTAGGGTATACAATAGATCTGGTACACAGCATGGCATACTTTATAGAACCTATGGCCAAGGCATAGGGAATGACTTTCATTCTCTTTCTATCTTCTGCCGTGGTCGGGCTTTGAGTCTTACTCAATTTCACACCTTGTAACACAGGCAAGAACTCTTTCTTTGACTGTTCTATTTTGAACTACTTCAAAATCTTGTTTAAGGTATGTAGTCATTGAAAAAAAAACTTATCAAGCGTCTTGATATATCTCTATAGATCTTGATGCTCAATATGTAAGCAGCTTCACCGAGGTCTTTCTTTGAAAAACTCCTTTCAAACACTCCTTTATGCTTTGCAGAATAATTCTACATTATTTCCGATCAATAATATGTCATTCACATATACTTATCAGAAATGTTGTAGTGCTCCCACTCACTTTCTTGTAAATACAGGCTTCACCGCAAGTCTGTATAAAACTATATCCTTTGATCAAGTTATCAAAGCGTATATTCCAACTCCGAGATGCTTGCACCAGTCCATAGATGGATCGCTGGAGCTTGCATATTTTGTTAGCACTTTTAGGATTGACAAAACCTCCTGGTTGCATCATATACAACTCTTCTTTAATAAATCCATTAAGGAATGCATTTTTGTTTATCCATTTGCCATATTTCATAAAATGCGGCAATTGCTAACATGATTCAGACAGACTTAAGCATAGATACGAGTGAGAAACTCTCATCGTAGTCAACACCTTGAACTTGTCGAAAACCTTTTTGCGACAATCTAGCTTTGTAGACAGTAACACTACTATCACTGTCTGTCTTCCTCTTAAAGATCCATTTAATCTCAATGGCTCGCCGATCATTTGGGCAAGTCAATCAAAGTCCATACTTTGTTCTCATATATGGATCTTATCTCAGATTTCATGGCCTCAAGCCATTTCGCGGAATCTGGGCTCATCATCGCTTCCTCATAGTTCGTACGTTCGTCATGGTCAAATAACATGACCTCCAGAACAGGATTACCGTACCACTCTGGTGTGGATCTCACTCTGGTTTACCTACGAGTTTTGGTAGTAACTTGATCTGAAGTTACATGATCATCATCATTAACTTCCTCACTAATTGGTATAGGCGTCACAGAAACTGGTTTCTGTGATGAACTACTTTCCAATAAGGGAGCAGGTACAGTTACCTCATCAAGTTCTACTTTCCTCCCACTCACTTCTTTCGAGAGAAACTCCTTCTCTAGAAAGGATCCATTCTTAGCAACGAATGTCTTGCCTTCAGATCTGTGATAGAAGGTGTACCCAACAGTCTCCTTTGGGTATCCTATGAAGATACATTTCTCCGATTTGGGTTCGAGCTTATCAGGTTGAAGGTTTTTCACATAAGCATCGCAGCCCCAAACTTCAAGAAACGACAACTTTGGTTTCTTGCCAAACCACAGTTCATAAGGCGTCGTCTCAACGGATTTAGATGGTACCCTATTTAACGTGAATGCAGCTGTCTCTAATGCATAACCCCAAAACGATAGTGGTAGATCGGTAAGAGACATCATATATCGCACCATATCTAATAAAGTACGGTTACGATGTCCGGACACACCATTACACCGTGGTGTTCCAGGTGGCATGAGTAGTGAAACTATTTCACATTGTTTTAACTGAAGGCCAAACTCGTAACTCAAATATTCTTCTCCACAATCAGATCGTAGAAACTTTATTTTCTTGTTACGATGATTTTCCGCTTCACTCTGAAATTATATGAACTTTTCAAATGTTTCAGACTTCTGTTTCATTAAGTAGATATACCCATATCTGCTCAAATCATCTGTGAAGGTCAGAAAAAAATGATACCTGCTACGAGCCTCAATATTCATCGGACCACATACATCTGTATGTATGATTTCCAACAAATCTGTTGCTCTCTCCATAGTTCCGGAGAACGGCGTTTTAGTCATCTTGCCCATGAGGCACGGTTCGCAAGCATCAAGTGATTCATAATCAAGTGATTCCAAAAGTCCATCAGTATGGAGTTTCTTCATGCGCTTTACACCGATATGACCTAAACGGCAGTGCCACAAATAAGTTGCACTATCATTATTAACTTTGCATCTTTTGGCTTCATTATCATGAATATGTGTATCACTACGATCGAGATCCAACGAACCATTTTCATTGGGTGTGTAACCATATAAGGTTTTATTCATGTAAACAGAACAACAATTATTCTCTAAATGAATAACCGTATTGCAATAAACATGATCAAATCATATTCATGCTCAACGCAAACACCAAATAACACTTATTTAGGTTCAACACTAATCCCGAAAGTATAGGGAGTGTGCGATGATGATCATATCAATCTTGGAACCACTTCCAATACACATCGTCACTTCATCCTTAACTAGTTTCTGTTCATTACGCAACTCCCGTTTCGAGTTACTACTCTTTAGCAACTGAGCCAGTATCAAATACCGAGGGGTTGCTATAAACACTAGTAAAGTACACATCAATAACATGTATATCCAATATACCTTGGTTCACTTTGCCATCCTTCTTATCCACCAAATACTTGGGGTAGTTCCACTTCCAGTGACCAGTCCCTTTGCAGTAGAAGCACTGAGTCTCAGGCTTAGGACCAGACTTAGGCTTCTTCACTTGAGCAGCAACTTGCTTGCCGTTCTTCTTGAAGTTCCCCTTCTTCCCTTTGCCCTTTTCTTGAAACTAGTGGTCTCGTCAACCATCAACACTTGATGTTTTTCTTGATTTCTACCTTCGTCGATTTCAGCATCACGAAGAGCTCGGGAATTACTTTCGTCATCCCTTGCATACTATAGTTCATCACGAAGTTCTACTAACTTGGTGATGGTGACTAGAGAATTCTGTCAATCACTATTTTATCTGGAAGATTAACTCCCACTTGATTCAAGCGATTGTAGTACCCAGACAATCTGAGCACATGCTCACTGCTTGAGCTATTCTCCTCCATATTTTAGCTATAGAACTTGTTGGAGACTTCATATCTCTCAACTCGGGTATTTTCTTGAAATATTAACTTCAACTCCTGGAACATCTCATATGGTCCATGACGTTCAAAACGTCTTTGAAGTCCCGATTCTAAGCCGTTAAGCATGGTGCACTAAACTATCAAGTAGTCATCATACTGAGCTAGCCAAACGTTCATAACGTCTGCATCTGCTCCTATAATAGGTCTGTCACCTAGCGGTGTATCAAGGACATAATTCTTCTGTGCAGCAATGAGGATAATCCTCAGATCACGGATCCAATCCGCATCTTTGCTACTAACATCTTTCAACATAATTTTTCTCTAGGATCATATCAAAAATAAACACAGGGAAGCAACAACGCGAGCTATTAGTCTACAACATAATTTGCAAAATACGACCAGGACTAAGTTCATGATAAATTGAAGTTCAATTAATAATATTACTTAAGAACTCCCACTTAGATAGACATCCCTCTAATCCTCTAAGTGATCACGTGATCCATATCAACTAAACCATAACCGATCATCATGTGAAATGGAGTAGTTTTCAATGGTGAACATCACTATGTTGATCATATCTACTATATGATTCACGCTCGACCTTTCGGTCTTAGTGTTCCGAGGCCATATCTGCATATGCTAGGCTCTTCAAGTTTAACCTGAGTATTCCGCGTGTGCAACTGTTTTGCACCCGTTGTATTTGAACGTAGAGCCTATCACACCGGATCATCACGTGGTGTCTCAGCACGAAGAACTTTCGCAACGGTGCATACTCAGGGAGAACACTTTTATCTTGAAATTTTAGTGAGAGATCATCTTATAATGCTACCGTCAATCAAGGCAAGATAAGATGCATAAAAGATAAACATCACATGCAATCAATATAAGTGATATGATATGGCCATCATCATCTTGTGCTTGTGATCTCCATCTCCGAAGCACCGTCATGATCACCATCGTCACCGGCGCGACACCTTGATCTCCATCGTAGCATCGTTGTCATCTCGCCAACTATTTCTTTTACGACTATCGCTACCGCTTAGTGATAAAGTAAAACAATTACATGGCGATTGCATTGCATACAATAAAGCGACAACCATATGGCTCCTGCCAGTTGCTGATAACTCGGTTACAAAACATGATCATCTCATACAATAAAATATAGCATCATGTCTTGACCATATCACATCACAACATGCCCTGCAAAAACAAGTTAGACGTCCTCTACTTTGTTGTTGCAAGTTTTACGTGGCTGCTACGGGCTTAGCAAGAACCGTTCTTACCTACGCATCAAAACCACAACGATAGTTTGTCAAGTTGGTGTTGTTTTAACCTTCGCAAGGACCGGGCGTAGCCACACTCGGTTCAACTAAAGTGAGAGAGATAGACACCCGCCAGTCACCTTTAAGCAACGAGTGCTCGCAACGGTGAAACCAGTCTCGCATAAGCGTACGCGTAATGTCGGTCCGGGCCGCTTCATCTCACAATACCGCTGAACCAAAATATGACATGCTGGTAAGCAGTATGACTTATATCGCCCACAACTCACTTGTGTTCTACTCGTGCATATAACATCAACGCATAAAACCAGGCTCGGATGCCACTGTTGGGGAACATAGTAATTTCAAAAAAATTCTACGCACACGCAAGATCATGGTGATGTATAGCAACGAGAGGGGAGAGTGTTGTCCACGTACCCTCGTAGACCGATAGCAGAAGCGTTTAACACAACGTGGTTGATTTAGTCGTACGTCTTCACGATCCGACCAATCAAGTACCGAACGCACGGCACCTCCGAGTTCAGCACACGTTCAGCTTGATGACGTCCCTCGAACTCCAATCCAGCCGAGTGTTGAGGGAGAGTTTCGCCAGCACGACGGCGTGGTGACGATGATGATGTTCTACCGACGCAGGGCTTCGCCTATGCACCGCTACGATATTATCGAGGTGTAATATGGTGGAGGGGGCACCGCACACGGCTAAAAGATCGTTGATCAATTGTGTGTCTCTGGGGTGCCCCCCTGCCCCCGTATATAAAGGATCAAGGGGGAGGCCGCCGGCCAAGGAGGAGGGCGCGCCAAGGGGGGAGTCCTACTCCCACCGGGAGTAGGACTCCTCCTTTCCTTGTTGGAGTAGGAAAAGGGAAGGGAGAAGGAGAAAGAAGGAAGGGGGCGCCCCCCTCCCTAGTCCAATTCGGACTAGTCCATGGGGAGGGGTGCGGCCACCCTTTGGGGCCTTTCTCTCCTTTCCCGTATGGCCCATTAAGGCCCAATACGAATTCGCGTAACTCTCCGGTACTCCGAAAAATACCCGAATCACTCGGAACCTTTCCAAAGTCCGAATATAGTCGTCCAATATATCGATCTTTACGTCTCGGCCATTTCGAGACTCCTCGTCATGTCCCTGATCTCATCCGGGACTCCGAACTCCTTCGGTACATCAAAACACATAAACTCATAATATAACCGTCATCGTAACGTTAAGCGTGCGGACCCTACGGGTTCGAGAACTATGTAGACATGACCGAGACACCTCTCCGGTCAATAACCAATAGCGGAACCTGGATGTTCATATTGGCTCCCACATATTCTACGAAGATCTTTATCGGTCAGACCGCATAACAACATACGTTGTTCCCTTTGTCATCAGTATGTTACTTGCCCGAGATTCGATCGTCGGTATCTCGATACCTAGTTCAATCTCGTTACCGGCAAGTCTCTTTACTCGTTCCGTAATACATCATCCCGCAACTAACTCATTAGTTACAATGCTTACAAGGCTTATAGTGATGTGCATTACTGAGTGGGCCCAGAGATACCTCTCCGACAATCGGAGTGACAAATCCTAATCTCGAAATACGCCAACCCAACAAGTACCTTCGGAGACACCTGTAGAGCACCTTTATAATCACCCAGTTACGTTGTGACGTTTGGTAGCACACAAAGTGTTCCTCCGGTAAACGGGAGTTGCATAATCTCATAGTCATAGGAACATGTATAAGTCATGAAGAAAGCAATCGCAACATACTAAACGATCGAGTGCTAAGCTAACGGAATGGGTCAAGTCAATCACATCATTCTCCTAATGATGTGATCCCATTAATCAAATGACAACTCATGTCAATGGCTAGGAAACATAACCATCTTTGATCAACGAGCTAGTCAAGTAGAGGCATACTAGTGACACTTTGTTTGTCTATGCATTCACACATGTATCATGTTTCCAGTTAATACAATTTTAGCATGAATAATAAACATTTATCATGATATAAGGAAATAAATAATAACTTTATTATTGCCTCTAGCGCATATTTCCTTCAGTTTTTCCATTCAATGTCTTCTGAATTTAGCACAGGACAATTCACCGGAAATTCATTTATAGACTTGCCATCAAAGTGTGATTTCCTCAGGTAACACCGATACTGCTGCAATGCTTCCTTGAAAAGCACAAGCAAGCTTTGCTCGTCATGACTATCCAGATTGACCCTCGCCCACTTACAACAATGTAATGTAAATCATTGATGTGTTCAATAAGCAGAAAACAGGAAAATAATAACCATGAATAATAGCACTTACACGTAAGTTGGACAGGAAGATGTGAAAATGGTGTTTGTCTTCACTATAATCTTCCCATGATGGGAATATATGCACGTAGTCCCTAACAACATTGAAAGCATTGTCTTTTAAACTGGGAATAACTGGAATGGGGTTCCAATCTGCAGGAATTGGCCATCTCTGCAGTTGGGATAGGTCTTCGGCCGGTGGGCTTGCTGTACTTTTTGCTGGAGTGGGATTTTTCTGTGGTACGGCTGGTGCTATGGCAACTGAAATCGGTATACCTTTTGCTAGAGTGCAGGTCCTTTGTGGTGGGGCTAGTGGTGTGGCCAGTGAAGTATGGATACAGTCTGCTGGAGTCGGTCCTATGTTTTGTGTCACTGGTTGTACAGCCAATATAAGTGGGGTGCTATCTGATTTCTCCGGCACCACCACGTTTTTCAAGGACTTTGCTGGTGCTCCTTCAGGTTCGGCAATCACCCTCTTCCTTTTTGATGTCTGATGCACAAGAATAGCATTTGAGTGGAAAAACATGGTATGATGACAGATGGAATATGTATTGATAATGGATGGGCATGGCATCTCGACATATATGATGAGTAAACTAAGCAGATGGCGGTGCAATAAAGTAGAAGAAATGCAAGACAACATATGCAAGATACGCACAATCAATAAAACCTTGCAAATTAGAACAGGCACCTTGATGGGTGAACAGGACAGGCCATCTGCCTTTGACTCCTCGAGGTTAGAATAGTCATTAGGATCATATTCTGAACAAGAATCAATAGGTGGGGAGCGTATGAGTTTCATTGCATCCAGAATGGCACTCAATGCCTTGGTGCCAATTTTGTAAGTCATTGCAGTGTTTAGCTTCAAGAGTGGACTGCTGCTAGTGCGACACAAAGCAGCTACATAGATCATAGTGTAGATATAACGGGAAAACCGTAAGCATCAGAGTAAAATCAGCAAAGTGGAACTTGCTGGAATATATGTGCTAGTATTGCCGGTACGGCTAGAAAGGCTTCGGATACCAGCTCTCTTCAACTGAAGGTGCGGTACTGTTAATATCAGTGTAACTCAAAGGCGACATAGCTCCCCGCATTTCCTTGCTATTCTTATAGGATTCAAGTGGGCAGGCCACTACAAATCCTATTCCCATGTTTACAAAATCCTACGAATCAAAGAGGCCCGAAGAGTTCAAATTGTCCATCACAACCGACCGTATAGACCTCTACACTGCAAATGTCCCTGCTCATCTTCACTACAAGGAACATACTGTACTACTATCATACTCCCTCCGTTCCAAAATATAAGTCTTGGTAGAGATTTCCACTATGGATCACATACAGATGTATCCAGATACATTTTAGAGTGTAGATTCACTCATTTTGCTCCATATGTAGTCCATGGTGGAATCTATACAAAGACTTGTATTTAGGAACGGAGAGAGTACTTATTAAAGAACAACGGAAGAGGAACATGCTAAAGAAGAGCAAGCAGATTTTGGATAATAAAATGTTCGTTGCGCAGTGCCCACACATGATGAACCAGAACGCATTAAGAAAGCAACTCCCTGCTGTCTCTCTATATGTGGTGCACGTGCTTTTTGAAAGTAAAGTAGGAACATTAGCTGACCAATTAAATGTTATCTGTTTTAGTAATATTAGCATCATATCAGATTCGTACTTGAGCAACAAGTTTGGAATTATGAGTGGCACGTTGTTTAGCTTGATGGATTCAGGAGCAGTGCTAAGCAGGTACGATGATGGTACTGAATATAAAGGCATGTCTGCATGCAAGTCGTGTGACTTTTGTCATTTGGGTCAGTCGACCATTTCAGGTGGTTGGATGAAGATCCTACGTCTCCTAACCCTTCTTCTTCCTCGTCTCTAATTCTTCCCATACAGAACACCGCACGGGCCGCCGGCCGGACCACCGGCCCCCACCGCCTGTGTTCCTCCACCACCCCCACCCCCATCCCCACTCGCGTCGAGTTTTCTTCGTTGGGTGAGGCCCCACCACCGCCCTCCCACAACCACCGTCCCCACCCGAGCCCCTTCGTTCGCAGCGGCGAACTCCGGCGAGCTCTGAAAAATCGACTGACCCAATTTTGAAATTTAGTCTACTGTGATTTAACTAGTGTGGAATATAAAAGGGGAAAACCATAAGCATTGGGAGTATAGTGTTGAGCGTGCCATGGCGGATCTGAAGGTGCAAACCGGACAAAGGCAACTTCGTAACCAATGTTTGCTTTCAACTAGCAAGTAAGTGATGGACAAGAAATCAGAGTAAAGCAGTGGCGATCTATTTTCTTGCTGCGATAAATAAGTTGTGCTGATACGAAAGAGTACCGCCTCTCGTACGGCGCCGTGTATGCATCTGCTGAGAATTTCACGGTGTTGCGGTAGCGATGGCTGTCGGCGGCATGGAAGCAAATCTAGGAGGGTAGACGGTGGCGGCGGGGCACGGTGGACGAGACGGTCGTAGGAGCAGCGCCGGCAAGGTGGATGACGACGGGGATGAAGCGAGAGGACGGGGTGCAAGGATCCCGGTCCGAAGCCATGGATGAGAGAGGTCGATCTCTTGTAATGGACGGCGGCGTCGGGGTATCAGCTCCGGCATGGTGGAGGAGGACGGCGGTGGATGGGGTGGCGGACGGAGGAGGCTGGGGGTGGAGTGGGTGTTTTGGCGCCCACGGAGTACCAATGGGGAAATGGAGGTAGAGAGGAAGGGGGAACCATGTCTTCAGGGTGCGCTTGTTTCAAATGCGAGGAAATTTACAAACTTAGCCCCCGTTTCAAATTTCCTTCATCACAACAATATTAGTCGGTTGGGGATAGGACGGTAATCTCGCATACACCAAATATTTGCCGATGAGAGTTTGTTTTTGGCGCCCACCGTGTATGAATCGGGGAGGGAGTCGATTTCGGCCGAGGACACACTGTGTTTTGGCGCCCACCGTGTATGAATCCGGGTGAGAGGCGGTTATGTCACGTTTGAGTGAAATTACAACCTACCCCAATCAAAACCTATAGAAATCGAGCAGATAGGCTTTGCGTGGAAGGGATAGGCAGTAGTAATTTCCATCTCGCATATTTTGGTTTCGGGCGGTTACTACGACTTTCCCTGCTTCGTTCAAATTTTGCGGAGTGCACGTTTACCGTGCCAACTCAATTTGAATCCCGTTTGTATTCTATTTTTTCGGGCGGGATCCATTTTCGGTTGGAATAAAATTCTATATACATCATTTTTTTATATATACTTTCAAAAGCACAACAAATAATTCTGCTCCTTTATATGTATAATATGATTTACAAATACAATGATCTCAAAATCATAAGGTTGAATTCAAAAAATTAAACCAAATTATGTTCTACTAAAATGTATGGATCAGTAATATCTACATATTAAATAACATAGATGCGCGTGAATTCATATGAGTATGCATGTTTGATAGATCAATTTTTGTTCGAGTATGGATTACATGTATCATCATCTCGAATTCAAATATTTGAATCCCTTTTATGTTCAGTCCTTTCACGCCCATCTCTCTCGCATGTAGCTATCACTCTCTTTTCTCCAGCTCACCCGCACGCTCACTTCATGTTTCTCCTATCCTCGCAAACATGGTCTCTCGACGTCTCCCTTGAGAAGTATCACACTCTCCCTATAATTATACATTACGCGGTTTTCATTATCTCTCACGTCTCCACCATTCTCTCGTATCACTAGGTACCTAAGCTTTCTTTTTCACCGCCACACACACAGTCTCCACTTGTCTTTCATTTTGTCTTTCTCTCTATGGGATTCTCTCACACACCCTATATGTCTCTAGATATGACTCATACCACTAAAATTACTCTCTCTCTCTCCTGCAGACACAACATTTGTTGCGGTCTCCTGTCTCCATCCCAGACTGACATTATTCATTTGTTTACCGATCAGACAAACTCCCCCCTCTCTCTTTCTCTCTCTCTCTCTCACACACACACACAGCTCCTGCTTCCACTCCCCTTCCCGACTACCGTCTCTCTCTCTCACACACAAAACTCTCGCTTTCGCGCCCCCGACTCGTATTTCTCTCACAAACATTTATCGACTAGCCTCTAGATAGGTTTATACACCCGCACACTCGTGCTTCCACTATCACATACATGTCTCTCTCCCGCTCCTTGTATCTATGTAGATTTTTCATCCCTTCTTGAGACACGCCCTCTCGATCGTGCACACACACACACTATCGCCTCATTTTAAGCTGATACCTCTCGCACACACTCTTTGTGTCTTTGTCGCACATGCACTCTGTCCTCCTCCTCTCTCCCTCTCTCTCACACACATGGGCTTTTGCAACAACTAGCAAGATGCCCATGAGTTGCATGGAACATCAAGATGCATTTGTATGAGTAGTTTATCTTGTGGGAGAAAAGGATGAACAAGGGAAGGCCTTATTTGCAAGTGTGGAGAGGGGTGTGGGTATCTTTTTGCAAAATTGCCATAGTTTCCTACCTATTAGTCAGAGATAGATCGGACGGCCTATATTGCAGGATGGCAGGCACACGATCATCACCGACTATGCTTTTATAAGAGTAGGGATAAAAAACACAGTTGGTGATGATGGTGGGCCTGCCATCCTCCAATATAGGCCGTCCGATTTATATCTGACGGATAGGAAGGAAACTATGGCAATTTACCCCACTCCTCTCCACATTTGCATATAAGGCCTTCCCTCGTTCATCCTTTTCTCCCACAAGATCTTGATGTTTCGTGCAACGCACGGGCATCTTGCTAGTAAGAGTAGAAATTAGACATATACCACTTCTCAAATCTTGAAACCAACAACATTCCTCCCTTATCTCATCAAAACCGCCAAAGGAATATATTTTGAGTGAAACATAACATATTTTTAGTGATATACGTATTTCAAAACTAGACTTTTTTCTATCAAATCGGTGAATATGTATTAATCTACTCTGATCGTGTGGCAACGCATTGGCACATTGCTAGTAGTTATTATAATTTTTTGGACACCAGACAAACGGTGGAGTACATATACGAAGAGAAGAGGTGCACGCACGCAGTCGGTCTCTCACTGTCTCGCACACATGAGTGTTACGTAAAGGCAACGTTAACAAATAAACACAAAAACCCTAGGTGCATGATTGCTGCATTCGCGGGTACCGGGTACGTGGTGGAGCGCACCTTTGTAGGAATAGTCAGCTCGCGTGATAATTTGATCCATAGGAGTTGATAGTCGGGACCACAGGTGAACGACTTGGAGGCGGTGGCTCGCCAGTTGCCACAAATCGGGTAGCCATGTTTAAAATATCATTTTTAGCGGGGTTAAGAGTTCTGATTTTCAGTGGCGCGTTATAAGTACTAAGTAGTTTTTAGAACGATTGGTATGGAGTGAAAATGGAATTCATAGTACTACGTACCTCCTTGGCGTATGGTTGTATGGGTTTATGTTGCGAGATGTTGAACCTGGTAGTTCTAGGGCAAATACTATGGTTTAGATTTAGATGTTGGTTTTCAGTAATGAAAATCGGAAGGGGGAAACCCTTCTTTGATTAAAAAAACTACTACCTCCATTCTGGTTTACTAGTCCCCATCGTATTTTGGGTCAAAGTTTGTCCACGAATTTTACTTGTAAAATGTGAATGGAAAACGAGATTTTGTTATACCCAAACAAAAAAGGACTGGAGGGAGTGATTGCTCTGACATGGACGTGACCTCTCATAGCGCAGGCATTGAACCGGCGTGTCGGCCAAGAGGGCCGCACTCGCTGCAGGCCCGGCTGAACACGCCTCCTCGTCGCATGCAACCGGCTTCAGACTGCCCCGCCTGCGTTCATTGAATCCGCGCGTGTGCCGGCAACACGTCCTTCCGCGAGCCGCCCGACATTTTAGAACACAAAAAATGACCAAAATATAATTAATTACGCATGGTCTTGACTTGTTGTGCTCGCACTGGTAGCAGGAACTAGAGGTTTTTCTTTATTTATAACTCTCCTAAATTTTTTTTGGGTTTGAAGTGAATCATGGTTGTGGACATTATGTATGAATGTGCAGATATCTGTGAACATGAGTTTGATGTGGAAGTTGAACTTGGAATGTCGGGCTTGCGCGTGAACTATACCATGTCCAATGCTTCGTCTGTTATTGTTTGGAAAGTAATTGCTATTATTACATGACCCAAAAAAATATTTTGTGCCACATCAGTAGATGCACAGACATCACAACAGGCATGCTGACTGGATAAACATTTGAACCTAGCTATTATGAAGGAAATTTTGTATTGACAACAGTTTTAGATAGCAGGAGACGCCTAGCCTGCTCTGCCTCTGCTAGCTTATTTCTGGCTTCTTCCATCTCTTCTTTGGCATGGGTGAAGAGAGCATCTGATTGCTCTTTTCGCTTCTTCAGGAACTCAGCTACATTCTCAAGGGCTGCTGCACGCTTTCTTTCAGCCTTTACTAGAGCCACGAGGACACGAACAGCTGACGCTGGCTTGTGTGTAATCCAGCATCATCTGGGAATTTTCACCTTGTGTCTAATCCAGCATCATTAGGGAACTCGCACCTTGTGTGTAATCCAGCCTCATTTTGGAAACATGATCTCGAGGTTGACCATACTTCCCTCCTTGCAGGAACTGCATCCTGACATGAAGTTACTTCTTTTTTATATCAATACTCAGAGCAACCCAGATCCATTTAGTAGAAGCCAGATAAAGAGAACTGGGAGAAGTGAATTCAAAAGGAAAAAAAATATAAAAACAGACTACAAGGTGAGAACACCCACTTCCTACATCAAGCTAAAAACGAAAGCATTAGGATGATTAAGACTCTTCTTATTACACATCGAAGAACACGAGGCTTAAGAGAAACAGAAACTACAACATATACACATCGAAGAACACGAGGCTAAACGAAAGTAATTGAAAGGGTGTTACTTACCAAAGCTCATTTGGGTTATGAGCAGCTCCTCTTTAACTTGCCACGCTCCTTGAAGATGTCCCCAATATCCCGTGTTTGGTCTTCATTGCTCCTCTGCATGTTCGCACTCGTGGTTTTAAAATCTCAACATGGCAAGAAAAATATACTACTAGTAATACTCGCGCATCTTGTGGGCAAC
Source organism: Triticum aestivum (assembly GCF_018294505.1). NCBI lineage: Eukaryota > Viridiplantae > Streptophyta > Magnoliopsida > Poales > Poaceae > Triticum > Triticum aestivum. The sequence continues at coordinate 296,041,837 of NC_057802.1, read as the reverse complement.
ATTAAAGCACTCGTCTGCCATGTTAGAGCATCTCCAACAGAATCGCAATGCGCGGCGCTTTAAAAAAGCGTTTATAGTGCTGAGATCGAGAAGTAGAGATAGAGAGTAGAGACTAGAGAGTAGAGGATAGTTCTCAGCATAGATAGATAAAAAAATAGATTATTCAACTACTACTCCTCGTCGTCCGACTCCTCCTCGGTGATGCCCTCCTCCGATGTCTGACTGTAGGCGTGAAGATACCGATCGTCGCCGGATTCCCAGGGCGACACTACTCCTAGCCTCATGTTGAATTGAGCGTCCGCTTTTTGCCTACGCTTGTCCTCGCGATAGGCGGCTCGCTCCGCCCTTCTCTTATCCCTCTCCCCCTCCTTTGCGCGTAGAACTCGTGCTCGTTGATGATGTCCCGCGGGAAGCGTTGGCGCCACAGCGCCATGGCTTCCTGGTTGTTGCGACGATCCTCGTCGGTGATAAGCCGAGGCAGGGGCGCGAGCTCCTGTGCCCGCTCCCGCGTCGGCACGTTGGGGAAGTTCAATGTTCTGTGAGGCCACCGGAGGCGCCACGCCACCGCGTCGTACTCACCGGCGGCCTCGTTGGCGATGTCAAAATTGCCGAGGTCGAGGCGCATCCCGCGGAACCGGATCTCGGCGGAGAAGCCGCCAGAGGGGTGCACGCGGACGCCGCGGTATCCCCAAGTTTCCCGGCGACGCGGCGGCATGGTGGCACGGCGGCGGCGAGGCGAGAAAGAGCGAGGAGAGAGCGGTGGCGAGGCACAGAGCGGGGAGAGAGTGGTGGCAAGGCATAGAGCGGTGGGAGGGCGTTGGATTTTATAAAACGCGACGGACGCCGCGCGCCAAAACTAGCGCACGCCCGTCCGGTTTTCCCGTGCGCGCGCAATCCTTTCCCGACGTCTCTGCTATCTCTACTCTCTTGTCTACTGTTATATTTATTTTATATTTAATATTTATCTCTACTTCTCTACTCTCTACTTTTTTTCTCTACTTTTTTTTCTTATAAAAAACAGAGTTGGTGATGATGGTGTGCCTGCCATCCTGCAATATAGGCCGTCCGATTTATATCTGACAGATAGGAAGGAAACAATGGCAATTTTGCAAAAAGGTACCCACACCCCTCTCCAGATTTGCAAATAAGGCCTTCCCTCGTTCATCCTTTTCTCCCACAAGGTAAACTACTCATACAAATGCATCTTGATCAGTGCAACGCATGGGCATCTTGCTAGTTCTAAAAAACTTTCCATCATTTGCCACACTACTGGTTGCAGATGAGAAACCTACCCAAGCACAGCGCGATACAGGAGCAACGCACAATTACAAGCTGCTATTCTGTTGGACAATGGAGGCTATAACCAATTACTTTTACGGGAACAATAGCACCCAGGAAATTTGAAGGGTAGGTATGAACAAAATTGGAACTACACATGTACTGCTAAGTGATTCAATACACACATTACCAATCGAGGAGGAGAACGATGGTCGCGGTGGCCTCTGTGAGTCATGGTCGGCAATGGGATTCAGTTCATTGTCCACGACGGTGGTGCTTCTGCGCTTGGCGTCGGCTTCCGGGAAGCAGATCCGAGACCGTGGAAGATGGTGCCGGGGAAGAGGCTCTGTGTACGACGACGACGGTGGACCGGCTCCAGTGCGGCGTACGAGGTCGTCGATGAGGCAGATGCGCTGCAGTGGACGAGTGCCGCCGATGTAGAAGGGGAGGAGCACGAAGGCTGTGGTGCCGTGGAGAAGTCTATTTTGCGGTGGGGATAGAAAATGGGGAGTATTCAGGTGTACTACGCTAGGTGCCGGGGTGGGGTTGGCTGGGTAGGGTGAACCTGAAGTTACGAAAACAACCCCCTACCAACCGTCATCCGTAGGCCTGTTCCGAAGGCTATGATGGTAACTTCCCACTGCTCGAATCAGCTCCCGCCGACCTCAAAATTTTGTGACACTGAACTCCCTGTGTGGCGTGTTGGGTGATCGGCTAAGCAACTAGCGAGTAGTACTAGTAAACTCTGCATATTAGGTTTGACCGAAGTCAAACTTCCTAAAGTTTGACCAAGTTTATAGAAAAATATAAACATTTACCATAACAAATATGTATGATGTGAAAGTACATTCAATAATGAATCTAATGGTATTTATTTGTTATTGTATATGTTAATATTTTTTGTTATAAACTTTCTGAGAGTTTACAAAACTTGACTTTGACCAATGCTAATACGCGGACTTCAATAAAAACGGAGGGAGTACACATTTGTTTTCTTAGTATGTAGTGAATTAATCATTTGTTGAAATTGTGAAATAAATATATTAGGCTACTGACTTCGAATGTAATGGTCTATACAATTCAATAGTTACAATCATTGTCGAATTCCAAGATGTATACGAGGTCTATAGTACTTCACAACATGCTCAAACTTACATAATCCCAGTCAAATGACAATGAAAATGCATAGTTATTACTTTGTAGGATGCAACAAAACCAACAATAACTCTACATGAACCATTATAAAAGCAACATTTTGAACATATCCCAATGTTTGAATGAAATGTGCAGAGAGAGCTTGCGAAGATGGAGTAGATAGGGCGGGAAAGATTGTATGTATGTGGACGAGAGAGTAGGAGACAAACCTAACAAAACAGAGAGAGAGATAGAGAGAGAAAGAGAGAGAGGAAGAAGTTAGGTCTGTGAGAAAGATGGAGACATGTAATATACGTGAGATGAGTGTGCATCCGGATTCTGTACACGTGGAAGGAGAAGAGACAACAGGTTTGATGAGAGAGCTGGAAAAATATGGACGAGAGGGGAAGGATCTCGTGGGTTGAGGGATTGATAATTTTGTGCGGGAGAGAGGGATTGGTAATTTTATGCGAGAGAGAGAGAGGGTGGGGGGAGGAGTCAGTCAGCCGTCGTCACATCATCCTGCTTCCAAATGGCCCCGCATTCTCTAGCGCAGTGTGGTCGCCGTCTTCGATCTCCTCGATGCCCTGTTTGAAGATTGAGGTGTTGTGCATGCTGGGGTGCAGAGAAGCACACGCGAGAGTGGTCGCCATATAACCTTGGATGGGGATTAATTGTCTGCTCGGGGGAGGGCGTGTGTGTGTCCTGTGTGTGTGTGTGTGTGTGTCAAATATTGAGAGAAAACAAACCTAAGGAGAGAAATGTGTGTGTATGTGACGGAAAGCTACATGCTAAACAGGGTATTCACGAAGAGATTGTGCATGCGAGATAGAGAGCGATGTGCGGGCCTTGAGGTGGGAAGGGGCCGGGTGAGGGTGTCAAAATGTGCGCGTTGATGCATGTGTTACATGCGATCGTGCGAGGGACGGACGAATCGAGAGAGATGGTTGTTGTGTTACGGATACTCCTCCCTCTCTCTCTCTCACACACACACACAAGTAAAATAGAAGACCATTCTCTCATGTATACACAACGTATCGGCATCTGTCTATGTCTCACTCATGCATGATCATTTGCACATTCACACCTCTCTATGTCTCTATCACACGCACACCGTCTCCACATTTCCCTTCCGCCACAACACACATATGGACACATACACACGTTCTCTCTCAGTCACACACACAAAATCAGTATAAAAAACTAGGGCGCACCTAAAATGTCCAACTCCAAATAAACACAAACTGGAGCTAAATTCAAATATATGGAAATATTGTAGCATCAAGAACTTTTCCAGGAAAAAAAGTTGAGTGATATTCGGGGATTGTTTTCACACACACAAAAAGGTTCGGTGGATGTCCTTCGAGCGCAACACGGTGACGCACCGTTCGATCGACCGCGCGGCCGCGGTTCATGCGCTTGCAGAGGATTCCGTATCGTGGCTGTGGTAACTAATAAAAGCACTGCCTAAGTGTAATGTTTACGTGTACTAGTACGGTTTTGTTTTAAGTTTGACCAACCCTATACAAAACTAAACTAAGCTCCCATACGCGCACTCATCAATATGCCGCCGCCGCTGTTTGCGCATGCCGGCGCCCGCCTGCTCCGGCCAATAATTTCTCGCCCATCACCGCCATGTCGCCGCCATCCCTGTGCCATGAAGCCGAAGGCTCGCCCGCTCACGTCATCTGCAGTCCCTCCTCACGATGCCGCCGCGCTGCCAAGCATGCGAGCAGCCAGTGGAGCCACGTCTATGCACGCAGCGTACGAAGAGGAGGATGAGCGCGTGCGCTAGCACGTCGGTGAGGAGGAACTAGCGTGTCATTGTCTTCTCCGCCCGCGCGGAGGAGGCGCGCATGGTGGTTGTCGCGGCGGAAGCCGGTCGCGCGCGCGTCGAGCCCGCAAACCGGGTGCGGACGCGGAATCTACCTTCGAGACCTTGGATGCCACGTGGATCCTGCAATCTGAAGGAGCAATTTGGGTCAGTCGACTCTTGTGAGCCGTTTGATGCAACATGGATGGCTAGAAGGGCTTCTTCAACCTCCAAATTGATGCACGGTTCATCTTCTCAGCCCGCCACATGCCTAACCGCCTGCCGCCGCCGCCGCGCCCTCCCCTGAACCGCCTGCCACCGCCATGCTCCCCCACCCCTGCCATCCGTTTAACCCCGGGCACGATCCATTTTTTTCCGGCGAACTGCATTCCACACCCAACACTCATAAGATAGATCTTGGGCACCCTGCCACCCTAATATAGATACTGGGGTAGCTTCTCTGCCGTATTCTTCCTTCGCTCCGTCGAACTTCTTTCACAAATCGACTGACCCAAATTATACTACTAGTACGAACGTATTAAGTACAGTAGGAACACGAAGATACGAGCAGTAGTACCAACTGCAAGAAGAACAGTAGTAAGACATAGTACTAGTACTACTGTACGTACTAAAAAGTTCAAATAACGAGAAAGAACATAAACATAGTTCTGCTGGGGCCTTAGCACAACACACCCTTGAAAATAAACTAAGCGACTAGTGCGCTTGACACTGCAGTAGAACCAGCATGAGCGACGGCACTGCCACCTACTCGGAGTCCGAGTCCACGTCCTCGACTTTGTCTGTGTCCCTCTTCCTCTTCCTCTTCACCGACGCTTCTTTGCTTGAACCGGACACTGGGCTCTGCTTCTTCATCCAACCCTTGTAGATATTTAAACAAAGGTAGGCATCCATTACTGCGTACAGGATGTGATCTTCATCTAATGTCTTCGACTCCCATGTATGATGAAACTCGTGGTGAGGTTTCTTCAGTTTAGCATACGAAGGATCAATCATGGCTGTTGCCAGGGTCAACATTGAAGGCTGAGAGGAGGACACCAAGCTTGCCTTCTGGAGATCGAAGGGCTGGCCTACAACGAGGCCTATCCGACCCAGGACATCCCTGTCGTTCCTAAAGTCTACAGTAAAAATTTCACTCTTTCGTCCTTGAGGAATTTCTTAAAATCCTGGCACTCAACGTCGGCATGGCATATGTGGTAGACCAAGCACACGTTATGTACACAAACCTGGATCATGGCGGGCTTCTTCTTCTCTACCTCCTTTAGAATCTTCTCTCTTTGCAGGACTGTGGTGTACTCAACATCTAGCCCAGCGACCCACTCATCCATTGAACTGTTGAACATGTGTAGGAAGCGAGAAAGGCATGCTTTCATCGTCGCAGATCCATGTGTGTAGATGACGATGAACTCACCGCCGGTGATGGCTTTAACCTGGTACTCAGCGGCGACCATGGAGATTTGGGAGGCCATGGATTTTGGAGGAGGGTTAGGAGAAGTTGAACTGGTGTAATGTGAAAGGATGGGACGACTGGGAGTGAACTGTTGTAAGGTACTGTACTAGTAGAAGACGGGGACGAGTAGGGCATGCGAACGGCGTGGGGTTGCTGGCTTGCCCGATGGATAAACGGCTGCAAGCCCCCAAAGAGTTCTCGAGAACTATGCGGGACCCACTAGATGTCATGTCTAATAGACCCATATCGTAGGCCTCGCGGTATAGCTTCTGCCTGTCCACACACCATGCCGGCGCGTGCGTAACTTCACTTAATTCCGTCAACCGTCACGCCTCCCACGACCTTCGCCTCCCTCGCACGCTCGCGCTCTTTGAGACTTCGACCGGCTATAAATGAGCAAATTTTTTTTTGCCTGCTCCGCATGCATGATACGCCCTCTGGTCCTTTTTACTTCCGTCAACCGTTTGCAAAGTGTTTGACCAAATTTATACTAAAAATATCAATATCTACAATACTGATTATAATGAGTAAGGACTATGTTTTATAATGAGTATAAAAATATTGATTTGACATTGTGAATGTTGATACATTTTTCTATAAGTTTGGTCAAAGTAGAGGTACATTGACTTTAGACAAAACTTAAATGCACAATGCAGACTAGTTCCTCCGTCCAGGTGTGTGCCATGTCCTATCTTGTCATCACAACAAGGTTAGCTATTAGAGTACTACTACCTCCCTTCTAGTTTAAAGGGCTCGATTCAAAAATTTCACCTACTCTTAGCAAGATAGAGGCGGTGGAATAGTTTTTGTAGTCTGCAAAAGTACTCAACTAATGCTATCGTTCTTCACAAAAAAATGTGTTTACCAATGCATGCATGAACACTAGTTACTCTAACCCCCCTCTCTTCTTTAATTCTTTGCAACATCAGCATGTTTGCTATTCCCGTGTGCATGATACCAGCTAAGATACCACCATTATGGCCAGCCTTAATCATCGCATGCAATAATTTAGTGCACCTTGAAATATGAACATGTGTGGGGCGTGTATGTCTTTAATGACTTGAGACTATACCTAGCCCGGCATGCAAGATGAGACTTACTATGCACCGTTACCCATACCTGCAGGAAGCCCGTTCGTCTCCAAATCTTTTCCTCTCCATGTGTGGAAACAATATGCCTGCCAGACTCTCCTTCTCCCTCCAGCGGTCCCACCACTCCACCCCGTGTGGAAAAAATCTGCATGCATGACTCTCCTCCCCCCGCGCTCGTCCAATCCGTTGTGACCAGCAATATTTCCACCCCTTCCCTCCCCCATAATTCACTCCAAGAAATATGCCCACATAGCTGTTACGTTAATCACGCAACATATCTTCCGGGACGCTGCTTCAGTTACTTAACTGCAGGTGCATTGGGTCACTGACATATGGGCCCAACAAGGGTCTGGCCCACATGTTAGTGACGCAACTGGACCTGTAGTTAAGTCAGTGTAGCTCAGTCCATATCTTACGTAGGTGTGCCATTGCTCGCTATAAATACTGCGCCTCCCACGGCATTCGGAAGAACGCTCACATTCATCGCTATCTCCTCCCCCTCCCTCTCACGTCGACCACCATGGCATCGCCCCTCCCAAGCCCTAGGCGCCCCTCGCTGCACCGCCTGGACGGTCACGCATCGCCATTCCGTTCCTCGCCGCCACTAGTCGAGGAGGACGCGTCGGTGTTCCACTCCTCACCGCGACGCGTCGAGGTGGACGCATCGGTGTTCCCAATCTCACCAGCACGCGCGTCGGAGCACGCGCCGGCTCCCCGCTACAAGGAGAACGCCGCGCTGCCCGCCGAGCCCCCCTAGCCTTGAGGACCTTTGGAAAGAAATGGATGTCGCCATGTGGGAGGCTTTGCCGCCGGAAGAGCACGCCAAAATAGAGGCGGAGAAGAAGGCCGAGGAAGAGAAGCGCGCCGCGGGGCAAGCTGCCTGGCAGGTCTATGTCGCGTCCAAGAGAGTCAGGCAATTGGCTCTTTGGCAGAAGGCTCGTGCAAGGGCCGTGAGGGTGGCGGAGGACGCCCGTGCCAAAGCCCTGAGTGCACTCGGGCCCAAGCGCCTCATCTACGCTTGGTGGTACGTGGACCGGGTGCACGCTTCCAGCGAGGAGTACCTGTTGGCGCCGGATCACCACACCGGTGAGATCGCGCTTGCCCGCCGGCAAGCCGCCAATCAGCACCTCGCGAGTTGCGAGGCTGAGAAAGAGGCGTTGTGTCGGCGCGCTAGGAAACGGCCGCGCACCAGGGCACTCGTGGCGCGCCGCAAGCGCTCCTGCGAGCGCCGTGGCTTTTAGTAGGAGTATAATTTAGTTTCGTAAGGTGATCTCATTAGTTTTGGGACGCAAATGATAAATCCCAAACGTTCGGGAATTATTAGCGCCCTTAATTAAGTATGTAAGAGGGAAAGTTTGGAAACCTTGTGTATCCGTACGCATTTTGTAAGTAGGTGCATATAGCACAAACTTTACTATATACTATCGCACTACACGTCTCTCTCTATATATGCTTGCAGACTGTGCTACTCCCTCCGTCCAGGTGAATAAGTCATCTTTGGTTGTGCACCGTGACCAAGAAGGAGGGAAGACTTTATACACCTAGACGGAGGGAGTACTACTATTACTTATGTATGTGCAAATGCACGTTTTAACATTACGATGCGGTTTTTGTAAAAGTAGAAAAACAGCACTAGGCAAGCTTGTGAAACGATTCAATGCAAAAATGCTCGTTTGTTTGTTTACTTTTATCTTCCTTCTCTGTGGTTATTTCTCTTTCGTACTTTGTACGGAGTATCTCACTGGTCGGAAAGGCATGCAAATTCCCAAACCGCTTCCTACACCCTGTATCGAATTTTTTGCCTAACAAGTTGTGCCGCGCAATTGGAATTCCAACTTGAATACTAGTACTACTAGTAGGAGTACCAGGGGCCAGTTTGTTTAGGCTTCTAGATTAGTAGTAATCCCATTAGTACTAGCTCCGTCCTGGTTTATTGGTCCCCATTGTAATCTGTGTCAAATTTTGATCATAAATTTAACTAATGAAATGTTTGTGCATGTCACATGCACTAACATTTTATCAGTTAAATGTTTGGTCAAAATTTACCACAAATTACAATGGTGACGAATAAACCAGGACAGAGGTACTAGTAGTAGTTTAGAAGCCCAAATAAATGAGTGAGGCGCCTTAATGTTACTCTCCACTGTGACTAGTCTTATGGGAAAAGCTGGGGAAGAGACGGCTTATTTTTTAAGCCGCCAAAAGAACTAGCCCTAGGAGTAGTAGCTAGGGATACTAGGAGTAGTAGCTAGGGATCGAGTGTGCGAGATGAACTGGGGAAAGTAAATGCAGAGAGATGAAATGCAAAAAAGACGAAGGGATGTGATTGTTGCTTGTCCGTTTATTTTACCAGGCCACTTATTACTAGCAGTGGTTGGGTTTTGTGATATGACGGCTTTACTGCCGCGCCACAAGCGGGGTGAGAGTGAGACTCCCGTCCAGCGCCACCCTCTATACTTGTACTACATCGGTCGTGGTTTATTAGTCCCCCATTGAATTTGACTGAAGATTTAACTGACAAAATGTTAGTGCATGTCAACAAAAACTATATCGTTGGATTCGTATTTGAACGTAGTTTTCAATGATATAATTTTAGGTGACATCATCAGAATTTATCGTACTATATATAATGTTAGTTTAATTTTTGGTCGTACTAATCTATAGTAGTAAGGTGCCCGTGCGTTGCACGGAAGAGTGAAATGCATTGATCGGGGAGTTGTTTATTTTGACAAAGGATGTGGGGGTCATCTCTAGAGCTCACAAACATTCGGGTGAAATAGATAAAAAGGTATCTTTTGCAAACAAAAGCGTTCAACTGTTCAACCTGCATCCAAAACTTGTGAAGAAATAACACTTATTGTGCTTTGCAAGAAATGATCTTTAAGAATTAGTTTTTGAGTATCAATTATTATACATGTTGGCTACAGATGACATGGCACTTTCTTATACTCAACAGTTGGCTATACTATTAAGTATTAACCATGCCCTTATACACCTAGACGGAGGGATTAAATCAGGATGACTTGGAAGGGGCAGAGGAGATGTAAGAAATGATTCGTGAAAAAAATGTTCCCACCACTGACAGGTCAGACCCACCAGCTATATCTTCGCACGCAAGGAAGTGCCTCCTTATTACGCACAAAAAAATGAATACCCCCTGCTAGCTGGGACCCACAATAGTGGGAGGCTGACTTGTGGGCCAACTAAGTTGACGGGGATGGAGGGCTTTGTCAACTTAGTCAATATGAACGATTCTAGCTCCAGTGACCGTACGATGTCCATCCAACGGCCGTAGTGCTTCTTCAACCTATGGTCTTCTTGCTCCAGCCGCCCAAACCAGTGCCGGTCGTGCCTCGTGCTCCTGCCTCCCGTGGCCGGCTGCGATGCCGTGGAGGCCTCACCGCCCCTACTACTCCCACCGCTGGCTAGGCCATCCCTCTACTCACCCACACCCCCTGTTATTCTGCGGCGACGGCAGCCTCACACCGCAGCCGAACCAGTGAACCCTCTTACTCCTCTCCGTGTGGGCATCCACTGCTGCGTCTTCCCCGGCTCCGCGTCGTCCCCTTCCTAGGCCTCGCCATCGTCCACCGCCTTGGTGCTCTCGGTGCGGTGTGGTCAATGTGGCCAACGACCGACTTCCATCGGAAGAGTACTATACGTGGAGAGGCTGACAGCTGGGTCCATGGCAGCCGCGAGGAAGTGCCTCCTTATTACGCGCAAAATAATTATTCCTGCACCTGACAGCGGGGACCCACCGGACGGGCCACCGTATTTCGTGAAAAAAATGTTTCCCCCCTGATTGCTGGGACCCACCAGCTACATCTTCGCACGCAAGGAAGTGCGTCCAGGCAAAAAAAACAATTCGCCCCCTGAGGACCCACCAGCTATATCTTCGCACGCAAGGAAGGGCCTGACAGTCGGGACCCACCTGGTCGAAGCGTACGTAGCGTTGTCATTCTGGTCGCGAACGTGTACGTACATACTGGTCGATGTAGAGTGCGGACATGTCATAGTAGAGGCGCGCATGTAGCATGTACACGTACGTACAGCGGCCAGTGTGCAAGAAAGAAAATACGGCCACCTACGTACATACGGGCGGGGTCTTGAACGCCTACTCGCACATACGTATGGCCAGGGCTCGTGTACATGGCTGGGTCGGAACGGAGAAACTGCTCGTCGTCGTGTTCATGGGAAGCCAACCGGCTGGGTCGGAACGGAATGCGTCGTCGTGTTCATCGGGAGGGCTTGGACGGAACAGAGGATGGAAACGAGGCCTGGCGTACCGCAGAACAGAGGAAACGGCCTTGTGTTCGACCGGCCACGGTCGAAACGGGATCCTGTTCATCGGGAGGGGTCTGGCGTACCACAAAACGGAGGAAACGGACCTCCTACGGTCGAAACGGGGTCCTGTTGATCGGGAGGGGTGTGGCATACCGCAAAACGGAGGAAACGGACTTGTGTTGGAGCGCGACGGTCGAAACGGGGGTCCTGTTCATCGGGAGGAGTGTGGCGTCCCGCAAAACGGGACTCCACGTGATACTGTTCATCTCCACCGTCGACCCCCTCCAGCCTCCACGGGCTACTGTTCATCCACAGTCGACCTCCTCCAGCCTCCACCTGCGACTGTTCATCCACGGGCTCCTGTTCATCCAGCCTCCACCGCGCGCTACTCCACCGGCTACTGTTCGACCAGCCCTCTCCACGGGCTCCTGTTCAACCACCCCTCCACGGGCTACTGTTCATCCAGCCCTCCATCGTCCACTGTTCATCCAGCCCTCCACGGGGTCGTCATGTTCATCCAGCCCTCCACGGAGTCCTGTTCATCAAGCCCCAACCGGCTCGATTGATCGGCGTCCTGTTCATCCAGAGGCAACACCACGGGGTCCTGTTCATCCACCCCCACCGGGAACTGTTCATCCAAACCCCCCAGCAACGCTCACTGTTCATCCAGAGGCAGCATCGATCGGCTTCAGTTAGCAGCAGTAGCGAAGGAATCACTCAATTGGGTTCACTTAACAGCCATCGATCGATCGCTCGGGTTCAGTAACGCGTAGCCTGCAGTGCAATCGCTCGGGTTCAGTAGGCGAACGCCTCGCTCGGGTTCAGTTAGAGCCCAACGCCTCGCACCCACGCACGTGCGTGTACGAGAGAAACGCGCAAACCTCCGTGCATCGCTCGGCCCCGACCACCCACCGTAACCGGGAACACCCCGATATTTTCCTCGCCCTAGCTTCTACCATGGTTTTTTCCGTCACGCACGGCCCAAAGAATGTCATGCAGCTGCGTGTCCGGCCCGTCCAGGACGAAAAGCCGATTTTATGTCATGATTTTTTCTCATAGAAGTAGGAGCCCACCACATCTATGATGATACCGGGTTTTGTCACAATTATCATCATAGAAGTGTCATAAGTATGACAGAAAAAATTTCGTTCGGCCCAAAATGTCACGGATGTGTCTTTTTTTGTAGTGTATGTAGTGTGTATGCCAGGGGGGTGGGGCTAAAAACAACATTTGAATGTAGATAGTACGAGACTTAATATCGATGTTTCAATTCAGTGTACATTGTAAGATTTGAACTGAGGACCATGCATATGGGTAATTATTTCGAATTCGTGCCATACTAGGTTTGGAAAAGTTGACATTGACTCGATTGTTGTGCTATTTATTAGGTCATATGTTTGAATCCATCCAAAGTTTTCTCACTACCATGGTGTTCAATATATACATATGAATTTGTATTAAAAAAGTAGCGTGGATACCGTGAAATGCGAAATCTACGTTAGAATTGGAGATCGCTATGTGACACACACTCTAATTCAAATAACTAATTATGCTTAGTTTGAGAATGTTGCACGGGATTGTGAGCAATCTTAATAGCACTCTCATTGTCACAAAGCAATGGAACATGTTTCACATATATCCCATAATCCTTAAGAGTTTGGGTCATCCAAAGTAATTGAGCACAACATGAACCATCGGCAATGTATTCCGCTTCGGCGGTGGATAAGGTTACCGAGTTTTGTTTCTTGGAGGACCAAGACACAAAAGATCTACCAAGAAATTGACAAGTACCCGAAGTGGACTTTCTATCAACCTTGTCTCCGGCATAGTCTGAATCGGAGTAACCAACAAGATCGAAAGAAGACCTGTTAGGATACCAAATGCCAAAATTTGGTGTGTGTATTAAGTATCTCACTATCCTTTTCACAGCCTTAAGATGACATTCTTTAGGGGCCGCTTGATATCGTGCACACATGCACACACTTAGCATAATATCGGGACGAGAGGCACATAGATATAACAATGAACCGATCATAGAGCGGTAAACCTTTTGATCAACCGGTTCACCATCTTTGATCAAATCAAGATGTCCACTAGTAGGCATGGGTGTAGTCATACCTTTGCATTCTTGCATATTGAACTTCTTGAATAAGTCCTTGGTGTACTTTGTTTGAGAGACAAAGGTACCTTCCTTAGTTTGCTTGATTTGCAAACCGAGAAAGAATTTGAGTTCACTCATCATAGACATCTCAAACTTCTCCGACATTAGCTTTCCAAACTTCTCACTAAAGTGAGGGTTAGTCGAGCCAAATATAATATCATCAACATAGATTTGGCACACAAATAGTTCTCCATTAACCCTTTTAGTAAAAAGAGTAGAATCTATTGTTCCAATTTCAAAGCCTTTTTCAATAAGAAATTTGGTCAAGCATTTATACAACGCTCTAGGAGCTTGTTTAAGACCATAAAGAGCTTTGTGAAGTTTGTAAACATGATTAGGTTTCTTAGGATTGACAAAGCCGGGAGCTTGCTTAACATAAACTTCATCCTCAATTTCACCATTTATAAAAGCACTTTTAATGTCCATTTGGTACAAGGTGATATCATGGTGATTAGCATAAGCAAGTAAGATGTGAATGGACTCAAGTCTAGCAACGGGGGCATATGTCTCACCATAGTCCATACCTTCGACTTGAGTGTAGCCTTGGGCGACGAGACGTGCTTTCTTGTGAACTACTTGTCCATCTTCATCTTGCTTGTTGCGAAACACCCATTTGGTACCGATGATGTTGTGGTTGTTGTCGGGTTTCTCAACGAATGTCCACACTTGATTTCTCTCAAAGTTGTGTAGCTCTTCATGCATAGCGTTTATCCAATCCAGATCTTCCAATGCTTTTTCAACCTTCATAGGTTCAATGCTAGAGATGAATGAATAATGTTCACAAAAGTTAGCCAAACGAGTTTCAGAGCGAGTGATTCTCCCGGTTTGGATATCATTGTAGATTTGCTCGACGGGATGGTCTTTGGCGAATCTTGCTCGAACTCGTGGGAGCTTTTGCTTGGCTCGGGGTGGAACATCTTCTTCATCTTGTTCTTCTTCTTGGCCATCTCACATGATAGCTCCATACAATATGTCATGCTCGTTGAATCTCTTGGGTACAATTTACTTTCAGTATATAGACTTGCTGATTTCGGTTTCAATGTCGTATTTACTGAAGTAGATTGCCAAGTGTTTCGAAGAGACAATCATAAAATGGTCTTTACCGGTATACGTAGAGGTGATCTTTACATTGTTGATTTCACTAAAAAGGCTCAACCTAGAACTTGCTTAATTGCTAAATCTTCTAAAGGCTGGTTGTGGCATAGAAGGTTAGGTCATGTGGGCATGCGAAATCTTGATAAGCTTATTAAAGGAGATCATATCCTTGGAGTAAAAGATGTTATATTAGACAAGGATAGACTTTGTAGTGCTTGTCAAGCAGGAAAACAAGATGGAGGAAGTCACCCTGTGAAGAACATCATGACCACGAGAAGACCACTCGAGCTACTTCATATGGATCTCTTTGGTCCCAATGCCTACAATAGTCTCGGCGGTAACTCATTTGGTCTAGTCATAGTTGATGATTTTTCAAGATTTACGTGGGTGTTCTTTCTTGATGAAAAATCGCAGGTCCAAAAGATCTTCAAAAATTTCGCTAGGAAGGCCCAAAATCAATTTGAACTAAGATCAAGAAGGTTCGGAGCGACAACGGAACGGAGTTCAAGAACGCAAATGTGGATACCTTTCTTGACGAAGAGGGCACTTCACACGAGTTCTCGGCTACGTACACACCTCAACAAAATGGAGTTGTTGAGAGGAAGAACCGGACTCTTATTGAGATGGCAAGAACGATGCTTGATGAGTACAAGACTCCAAAACACTTTTGGGCGAAAGCGGTTGAGACAGCTTGTCATGCAACAAACGCTTGTATCTTCACAAGCTACTCGGCAAGACGGCATACGATCTCCTCACCGATAACAAACCCCAAGTTGGATACTTTTGAGTATTCAGCTCAAAGTGTTAAATTCTTGATAAGCATCGTCGTTCTAAATTTGCCAATTGAAAGGATCAAGAAGAGGTGTCTAGAGGGGGGTGAATAGACTCTAAGAAGAAAAGTTGCAGTTTTTAATTTCCTTAAGTTGATGTGGATTTTTGGCACAAGTTTAAGCATTCACAATACATTTCAAGCAAGCATGACAAGAGTATATGAGCAGCGGAAAGTAAAGCATGCAAGTTGCAAGAATGTAAAGGGATGGGATTGGAGTGTGCAAACGCAATTTGGAGACACGGAGATTTTTTATCCGTGGTTCCGATAGGTGGTGCTATCGTACATCCACGTTGATGGAGACTTCAACCCACGAAGGGGTGACGGTTGCGTGAGTCCACGGAGGGCTCCACCCACGAAGGGTCCTCGAAGAAGCAACCTTGTCTATCCCACCATGGCCGTCGCCCATGAAGGACTTGCCTCACTTGGGTAGATCACGAAGTAGGCGATCTCCTTGCCCTTACAAACTCCTTGGTTCAACTCCACAATCTTGACGGAGGCTCCCAAGTGACACCTAGCCAATCTAGGAGACACCACTCTCCAAGAGATAACAAATGGTGTGTTGATGATGAACTCCTTGCTCTTGTGCTTCAAATGATAGTCTCCCCAACACTCAACTCTCTCCCATAGGATTGGATTTGGTGGAAAGATGATTTGAGTGGAAAGCAACTTGGGGAAGGCTAGAGATCAAGATTTATGTGGTTGGAATGGAATATCTTAACCTCAACACAAGTGCAGGTGGTTCTCTCTCAGAAAATATATGTTGGAAGTGTACGCATGTTTTGAAGGCTCTCTCCACGAATGAAGAGTGGGTGGAGGGGTATATATAGCCTCCACGCAAAATCTAACCGTACACACAATTTACCAAACTCGGTGGGACCGAATCATGAAACTCGGTCGGACCGATTTGGTTCATAATGTGACCGTTAGGCATTTCGGTGGGACCGACACGTCAACTCGGTGAGACCGATTTCATTAGGGTTAGGGCATAACGTAATCTCGGTGAGACCGATTACACAAACTCGGTGGGACAGATTTTGGTAATAGACACACAGAGAGTTGGTCAGGCAAACTCGGTGGGACCGATTCGCTCATCTCGGTTGGACCGAAACGTTACGAAAAGGTGACAGAGAGTTTGCATTGCAATCTCGGTGGGACCGATTGCATATTTCGGTGAGACCGAAATTATTGCTATAGGCAACAGAGAGTTTGCAATCCCATCTTGGTGAAACCGAGATCCCTATTGGTGAGACCAAATTGAGTAGGGTTTCTAGCAGTGGCTATGTCAACTGAACTCGGTGGCGCCGGATAGAAAGTTTCGGTGGGGCCGAGTTTGACTTTTGGTTTGGGACATATGTGAATGTGAGAAAGTAGTTGAGGGTTTTTGGAGCATATCACTAAGCACTTTGAGCAAGAAACTCATTAAGCAACACCTCACCCCCTCTTGATAGTATTGGCTCTTCCTATGGACTCAATGTGATCTTGGATCACTTAAAATGAAAAATGTAGAGTCCTGAGCTTTGAGCTTGAGCCAATCCTTTGCCCTCAGTGTCTTGAAGGGGTTCCACATCCTCAAGTCCATGCCACTCCTTTTTTGAACTTATCTGAAACATATTAGGTAGCAGCATTAGTCCAACAAGAGATATGTTGTCATTAATTACCAAAATCACCTAGGGAGCACTTGTGCTTTCAATCTCCCCCTTTTTGGTAATTGAAGACAACATACATCAAAGGTTTAGATAAAGATATAGAGAATAACAAGTAAAGCTTTGGAAAGACATGTAACATCCATAGGCTCCCCCTATATGTATGCAATCATGTAAATATGGAATAGGAGCATGTGAATGCATAAGCATGATAGAGTAAGCAATGTGTTACATGTATCTTGGTTATATGCATCAGAGCAAATGATGTGAATATGATAAATGTACCTTCATGCTCATGAGTCCTTCTTGCAAACAGTATGTACAACAGCAAGAAGTCCTCATACACATGACTGTGATGCATATACTTACCTTGTGGTCTTGAGTTTGCTTAGGAAGGAATGAACCTGAGTAAACAAGGTTAGATAACAAGGGTACACCTAGCCAGAGCAAACAAAACAAACCACAAGAGTACCAAGACTGGGATGACATGTAGACAGTGAGTACTAAGTACTCTATTGGATATAGACATGTCCCGAAAGGTAAATATGTGCAATGAATTCAAGAATTTCCTTCCCTTAGATGTCTTGCTCCCCCTGAATCTAGCATATGATACTGGGAGAAGATAGGGAACAGAAAATCAGAGCAAAGACAAGAAACAGAGCTAATGCAAAGAATTAAATATGAACATGTCTTTCCCCTCTTAAAGACATGTGACTTCTCTCCTCTTGAACACCAAGCATCTGGGGCTTCTACACTCTCCCCCTGAGCATTCTCTCCCTTTATAAAAATGATTGAGCTTTGATGTGATCTCTCTCTCCCCCTTTGACATCAATTTCCAAGAAGGGTTCTTCTGGATTTTTGTTTCAAATGGGTTTGGTCCTTGAATCACAAAGCAAAGCAGCAAGTCGAATGTGATGCTGGTAAAGGACAAGAATCATTGAGTGGAGCTGGAGTAAAGGAATGCAGGAACAAGTGGCAAGCTGTCTTTTCTGCAGTGAAATCGGTAGCACCGAGTTGTGTGCTTCGGTGGCACCGAAAGAATTCGGTTGGACCGAAGAAAACAAACTGGTGTGACCGAGTTCATCACAGTGAAAAACACTTGTCACCTCAGCTCACTAGGCAAATAAGATCTCACAAGGATTTGCAAGGAATTAGCTGAAAGATTTGCAATGAATTGGATGCAGGGAATGCAGAACAGAAAAGAAAAGATCTAGATGAAGATTTTTTTGAAAGGGGAAACAAATATGCATGAGACAAATGCAAGAGCACGGAGAAACACAAGAGAACTTCATCTAGAATTGGTTGGTGACCAAGTCACCTATGTTAGAGTATATTGACATAGGAGTCAAGTGAGGTCACTTGATCATAGGTCATACTCATCGTTCAAGCTCAAAATGGGGTTACCATTTTTCGTTTAAGCATCTTGATGTATTCACATCTTGTTGAGTTGCTTTTACCCATGACTTGGAGTGAAGCTTCTCTAAGATGGAATAACATACCTTGGGTAGTGGTGTTGATCTTGATCATGTAGTTGAACTTGTGTGGGTTGCTCAAGGTTGGTGTAGCTCATCAAGAATTGGGAGCACCACTTGGAATTTTAGTTCATCTACCTACATGGGTTAGTCTTGCAAGGAAGAGCACTTGTGTATCCAAAGTGACAATCATAAAGCTTAATATAGAATTTGTCAAAGGATATGTTTGAAGGGTTTCGTGCTTCCTTGTCTTCAACCACCATTGTGTAGAGACTTGGTGATGTAGATATTGCTCAAGATGTGAGTGAGTTGCAATCTCATAGATTTAGATTCATCCAAGTACCTACAAGGGTTAGATAGCATGCAAGGGTGCAAATATATCCAAGACATATAAATAGCATCATGAAAGAAATATCAAGGATTAGTCAAAGGCTCATGCCTTGCATGTATCCAAATGGAGTTCCTACTCCAAGTTTGAAGCATCAATGATGTCCAATTCTCCTCTCAAATGGCAAAAGACTTTCTCATCAAGTGGTTTGGTGAATATATCCGCCAATTGCTTATCGGTACGAACATGCTTAAGATCAATGTCTCCTTTAGCAACATGATCTCGAATGAACTGATGACGGACTTCAATATGCTTAGTTCGAGAATGTTGCACGGGATTGTGAGCAATCTTAATAGCACTCTCATTGTCACAAAGCAATGGAACATGCTTCACATATATCCCATAATCCTTAAGAGTTTGGGTCATCCAAAGTAATTGAGCACAACATGAACCAGCGGCAATGTATTCCGCTTCGGCGGTGGATAAGGATACCGAGTTTTGTTTCTTGGAGGACCAAGACACAAGAGATCTACCAAGAAATTGACATGTACCCGAAGTGGACTTTCTATGAACCTTGTCTTCGGCATAGTCCGAATCGGAGTAACCAACAAGATCGAAAGAAGACCGCTTAGGATACCAAATGCCAAAATTTGGTGTGTGTATTAAGTACCTCACTATCCTTTTCACAGCCTTAAGATGACATTCTTTAGGGGCCGCTTGATATCGTGCACACGTGCACACACTTAGCATAATATCGGGACGAGAGGCACATAGATATAACAATGAACCGATCATAGAGCGGTAAACCTTTTGATCAACCGGTTCACCATCTTTGGTCAAATCAAGATGTCCACTAGTAGGCATGGGTGTAGTCATACCTTTGCATTCTTGCATATTGAACTTCTTGAATAAGTCCTTGGTGTACTTTGTTTGAGAGACAAAGGTACCTTCCTTAGTTTGCTTGATTTGCAAACCGAGAAAGAATTTGAGTTCACTCATCATAGACATCTTAAACTTCTCCGACATTAGCTTTCCAAACTTCTCACTAAAGTGAGGGTTAGTCGAGCCAAATATAATATCATCAACATAGATTTGGCACACAAATAGTTCTCCATTAACCCTTTTAGTAAAAAGAGTAGAATCTATTGTTCCAATTTCAAAGCCTTTTTCAATAGGAAATTTGGTCAAGCATTTATACCACGCTCTAGGATCTTGTTTAAGACCATAAAGAGCTTTGTGAAGTTTGTAAACATGATTAGGTTTCTTATGATTGACAAAGCCGAGAGGTTGCTTAACATAAACTTCCTCCTCAATTTCACCATTTAGAAAAGCACTTTTAATGTCCATTTGGTACAAGGTAATATCATGGTGATTAGCATAAGCAAGTAAGATGCGAATGGACTCAATTCTAGCAATGGGGGCATATGTCTCACCATAGTCCATACCTTCGAGTTGAGTGTAGCCTTGGGCGACGAGACGTGCTTTCTTGTGAACTACTTGTCCATCTTCATCTTGCTTGTTGCGAAACACCCATTTGGTACCGATGATGTTGTGGTTGTTGTCGGGCTTCTCAACCAATGTCCACACTTGATTTCTCTCAAAGTTGTGTAGCTCTTCATGCATAGCGTTTATCCAATCCGGATCTTCCAATGCTTCTTCAACCTTCATAGGTTCAATGCTAGAGATGAATGAATAATGTTCACAAAAGTTAGCCAAACGAGTTTCAGAGCGAGTGATTCTCCCGGTTTGGATATCATTGTAGATTTGCTCGACGGGATGGTCTTTGGCGAATCTTGCTCGAACTCGTGGGAGCTTTTGCTTGGCTCGGGGTGGAACATCTTCTTCATCTTGTTCTTCTTCTTGGCCATCTCACATGATAGCTCCATACAATATGTCATGCTCGTTGAATCTCTTGGGTACAATTTACTTTCAGTATCTAGACTTGCTGATTTCGGTTTCAATGTCGTATTTACTGAAGTAGATTGCCAAGTGTTTCGAAGAGACAATCATAAAATGGTCTTTACCGGTATACGTAGAGGTGATCTTTACATTGTTGATTTCACTAAAAAGGCTCAACCTAGAACTTGCTTAATTGCTAAATCTTCTAAAGGCTGGTTGTGGCATAGAAGGTTAGGTCATGTGGGCATGCGAAATCTTGATAAGCTTATTAAAGGAGATCATATCCTTGGAGTAAAAGATGTTATATTAGACAAGGATAGACTTTGTAGTGCTTGTCAAGCAGGAAAACAAGATGGAGGAAGTCACCCTGTGAAGAACATCATGACCACGAGAAGACCACTCGAGCTACTTCATATGGATCTCTTTGGTCCCAATGCCTACAATAGTCTCGGCGGTAACTCATTTGGTCTAGTCATAGTTGATGATTTTTCAAGATTTACGTGGGTGTTCTTTCTTGATGACAAATCACAGGTCCAAAAGATCTTCAAAAATTTCGCTAGGAAGGCCCAAAATCAATTTGAACTAAGATCAAGAAGGTTCGGAGCGACAACGGAACGGAGTTCAAGAACGCAAATGTGGATACCTTTCTTGACGAAGAGGGCACTTCACACGAGTTCTCGTCTACGTACACACCTCAACAAAATGGAGTTGTTGAGAGGAAGAACCGGACTCTTATTGAGATAGCAAGAACGATGCTTGATGAGTACAAGACTCCAAAACACTTTTGGGCGAAAGCGGTTGAGACAGCTTGTCATGCAACAAATCGCTTGTATCTTCACAAGCTACTCGGCAAGACGGCATACGAGCTCCTCACCGGTAACAAACCCCAAGTTGGATACTTTTGAGTATTCAGCTCAAAGTGTTAAATTCTTGATAAGCATCGTCATTCTAAATTTGCCAATTGAAAGGATCAAGAAGAGGTGTCTAGAGGGGGGTGAATAGACTCTAAGAAGAAAAGTTGCAGTTTTTAATTTCCTTAAGTTGATGTGGATTTTTGGCACAAGTTTAAGCATTCACAATACATTTCAAGCAAGCATGACAAGAGTATATGAGCAGTGGAAAGTAAAGCATGCAAGTTGCAAGAATGTAAAGGGATGGGATTGGAGTGTGCAAACGCAATTTGGAGACACGGGGATTTTTTATCCGTGGTTCCGATAGGTGGTGCTATCGTACATCCACGTTGATGGAGACTTCAACCCACGAAGGGTAACGGTTGCGCGAGTCCACGGAGGGCTCCACCCACGAAGGGTCCATGAAGAAGCAACCTTGTCTATCCCACCATGGCCGTCGCCCACAAAGGACTTGCCTCACTCGGGTAGATCTTCACGAAGTAGGTGATCTCCTTGCCCTTACAAACTCCTTGGTTCAACTCCACAATCTTGACGGAGGCTCCCAAGTGACACCTAGCCAATCTAGGAGACACCACTCTCCAAGAGGTAACAAATGGTGTGTTGATGATGATCTCCTTGCTCTTGTGCTTCAAATGATATTCTCCCGAACACTCAACTCTCTCTCATAGGATTGGATTTGGTGGAAAGATGATTTGAGTGGAAAGCAACTTGGGGAAGGCTAGACATCAAGATTTATGTGGTTGGAATGGAATATCTTGACCTCAACACAAGTGCAGGTGGTTCTCTCTCAGAAAATATATGTTGGAAGTGTAGGCATGTTCTGATGGCTCTCTCCATGAATGAAGAGTGGGTGGAGGGGTATATATAGCCTCCGCATAAAATCTAACCGTTACACACAATTTACCAAACTTGGTGGGACCGAATCATGAAACTCGATCGGAACGATTTGGTTCATAATGTGGCCGTTAGGCATTTCGGTGGGACCGACACGTCAACTCGGTGAGACCGATTTCATTAGGGTTAGGGCATAACGTAATCTCGGTGAGACCGATTACACAAACTCGGTGGGACCGATTTTGGTAATAGACACACAGAGAGTTGGTCAGGGAAACTCGGTGGGATCGATTCGCTCATCTCAGTTGGACTGAAACGTTACGAAAAGGTGACAGAGAGTTTGCATTGCAATCTCGGTGGGACCGATTGCATATTTCGGTGAGACCGAAATTATTTTAATAGGCAACAGAGAGTTTGCAATCCCATCTCGGTGAAACTGAGATCCCTATCGGTGAGACCGAATTGACTAGGGTTTCTGGCAGTGGCTATGTCAACTGAACTCGGTGGCGCCGGATAGGAAGTTTCGGTGGGGCCGAGTTTGACTTTTGGTTTGGGACATATGTGGATGTGAGAAAGTAGTTGAGGGTTTTTGGAGCATATCACTAAGCACTTTGAGCAAGAAACTCATTAAGCAACACCTCACCCCCTCTTGATAGTATTGACTTTTCCTATGGACTCAATGTGATCTTGGATCACTTAAAATGAAAAATGTAGAGTCCTGAGCTTTGAGCTTGAGCCAATCCTTTGTCCTCAGCGTCTTGAAGGGGTTCCACATCCTCTAGTCCATGCCACTCCATTTTTGAACTTATCTGAAACATACTGGGTAGCAGCATTAGTCCAACAAGAGATATGTTCTCATTAATTACCAAAATCTCCCAGGGAGCACTTGTGCTTTCAAATAGCAATGTCGATTCCTCTTATTTGATCAACCATTCGTCGTGTCAAAAATGCAGAGGGGGATGCAAGGAGCACAAGGCCTGCACATGCACGCAAGTGGTAACATGGACTTGTACATGGAACATCCCAAGCGCAAGCAGAGCTGCAGTGAGCCTGTACAACGAGCTAGCATAAGTCCCTGCATTTTATTTAATTCGTACTGGCCTGCGTGTATGATTTGTGTGAAGTGGCGGATCCATGAATTCAAGTTACCAGGGGCGAACTTTTAACTTCAAAAATACAAAGGCACTTGCACTCCAGAAATCAACATGACTTGAGAAATGTGAAGCTACATGCACTTTGAAAACCAGCTAATGATCCAAAGTAGTTTAGATTATAAAACACTAAATGATGTAAGCACCAAAAACACAAAATGCAACATGGTGTACAAGGACTACTAACATGGTCAGTACCTGCTTTAATTATTCGTTCTCTGGCTAAAAATATCAAAGTGTAATTGCACCTATAACTAGTGCACAAACTGCATATCAATATATCTATCCTGCACAAGTATGTCAATAGTTTCAAACAACAGATTAGAAAATTATTTATGATCCGTTGTCATGATATGGGGACTTTCTAGTAGATGGCCTGGACGTTTCCTCAAGCCATGAAAATGTACTATAATTTGCTTGTCATCAAAGCCTGCAAATATCTATGTCTCTCTCAACATATCAGATCATCATTAGACACTAAATCCTTCAATGGGAGCTTGCAAAATGCTTGCATTAGATCCCTCATTAGACACTATATGTTCATCACCAGGAGCATGTAAAATGTTTGCATCAAATCCTTCATTAGCAGTCTGCTCATTAGACACTTCGGGCTCAAGAACAACAAGAGCTTGTATGTTTGCACCGGAAACTTGATTAGATACATCAGATTCAGTCAGTTCAGTATTGATTGGGGGAGTTATAAAATAAGTAGAAATTGGTTTCATTTTCTCATAGATTCCCTACATACAAGCAGTTTTACAACACCGTCAGGTTTAACTATTGGCCAGAAATTGAACAGTTGAATTAGATATAATCAGGGATGTGATGTACCTGCTCATTGCGCATGTTGCTCTTGCAAGCTGCGACTGTCCGTTTGCGCAAGCTCGATGCCATGCCCGTGCTGCCGGCGCTACCTCCCACGCAGGCTACACCCAGGGTTGGATCTTCACCTTCTTGTCCTTCCATTCGCTTGAAGCCCGGCAACCGCCCTCCACGAGGGCGCGAGGAAGTGCTCTGTCGGTCTGTCCAACAACGGCTACGTTAGGAGCTAACCAAACTAGAGGCTGGAGCGAATGAATTGGGATTTTGCCTGCTGTCGATCGATATGGGAGGTGCTCGTTTGGGCCGCGAGCCTCCTCTAGGCCTACCTTGCACTTACGTTATTGGCCCATCCAAATTGAAACTTTTTTCTTCATTTTTTACATTGCCTACTCGTGTGTTGGGACAAACAAAACTAGCCTGGGCCAACCTGGATGACTCAAACTAGGTGCACACTTTCCAGCCACCCGAGGCGGATGCCCATACCAGCCCCTATGGTGGCGTCGCCCCTTTTTGCGTGTATGATTGGGGTAGTGAAAAATATTCCAGTGGCGCTTTTGATTTACCCACAGAATGGTTGAATGGCTTGTTTCTATGAACTAAGTTCGCTAATAATGTGAAGGATGCCAGTCTTTTCATCCTATTGTAGATTGCTTAGATCTCGATATGTCAAATGTAATCGCATGAAATATACATTAAAAGCTAGTGTGATGTGTGTGGCTGCAACTAGTCTGACTACACATCCTCATATAACATATCAAGGATGCACCATCTTACCAGATTAACCATTCGACTTACCAATGCAGTGTGGGAAGAAAGAAGTATTGGAACTGCGTATCCAAGCAGTTGATGCCATGGACTCCTTCGTAGAACGTTGTAAGCGAAAAAGAAGTTGCAGTGTGCCTGTACAAAGAGCTAGCGTAAGTTCAGTTACCTGCTTCTCGAAATTTTAGTTAGCCATTTATTGCAAAATTGTTCAATTATGTTGCTTGGCTTAATTTAGTTTGCTACTGATTACATAATGCCATAGCCTGTTAATCCTATTATAGATTGCGCCTATTTATGTGTTTGATACTTACTGTTAAGAATTACCTATTTGCCTGAACTTAAATAGCTACTTAAGCACGTAGATAGCTGGTCATATGTACTTCTAGGGTGCAGCAGAATTCACGTGTAATTTACGTTCTGATACCCTGTTTGTTTAATGGATTGCTGTTATCACTTGTTGCACTAGTAATGTTTGCATGTTCATAGATAGACAACTGTTAGGTTCATATGAGGGACACCGTCTTTTTAACTTATATATGTGTTGGAATCATTTTGCTTACAACAAAGAAATTTACAGATGTCTGTGTTGCTGGTAAACGGTACCGACTTGTTACTTGAATAGGTTGCCAAGAACTTGTTAGTTTTACTAGTTCATGTGTAATTAAATACGTTGCCAAAACTGGTTAGTTTTACTAGTTTGATGTTAGTTTCTTATGGCTCTTGCAAAAATTTATTTATTGATTGCTAACATTCAAGTTTGCAGGATCCAACTGAAACTCTGTTTGGCACAACAGGTATGTTTTTAGAAACTTCCTTGTTTACCTGGTTTGCTGTTGTAACTTATTGTTCTAATCGTCTTACCAACTTCAAGTTTTCAGGATCCAATTGGAAGTCTAATTGCACAGCAGGTACATTTTCAAAAATATATTTGTGTAACAGGTTTGCTGTTGTAACTTGTTGCTCTAATCAAGTTACTGACTACTCAACTTTTCAGGATCCAAGGGAAACTCCAATGCCACAACAGGTTCCTTTTGCAAAACTTGTTTGTTTAACTACTTTGCTGCTGCAACCGGTTGCTGTAATCACGTTACTGGCTACTCAACTTTTCAGGATCCAAGAGAAAGTCCAATGCCACGACAGGTACCTTTTGCAAAACTTGTTTGTTTAACTGCTTTCCTGCTGCAACAACCGGTTACAATGATGTTAATAACTACTTTTCAGCATCCAATTAAAACTCTTTAATTCCTTGTTTGTTTAACTAGTTTGCTGTTATAACTCCTAGTTGAGATGTTTTGCTAACTTCAACTTTTCGGAATCCAATCGGAACTTTAATGGCAAAACAGGTTAGCCCAAGATCAAAGAGCGAGATTCCCATGGATGTTGTATCATCCCACAGCAGTGGCACCGGCCCAATCATGCATCATGAATTGCCAACTGCTGATGCTCTAGAGGCTAAACTAGTGGTAGAAAGAGATTCTGCTTCTGCACTTAGAGATGAAGTTGACATGTTGAGGAAGCAAACAACACAATCACAAGTAGTACTCAAGACAACCATTAAATATTTAGTGGATTTCAAAATGAAGCAAGCCGAGATTGACCGCATTGTTAAGGCCCTGAAGGAAAAAAGGAAATTAAATTCCCACTTGGTAAATCATAGGTGAAATGTTCTTTCCATCGTTGAATAACCTTTGTGTTGTTTGTTCATGTAATCGATCAAACCATTTGTTTTAGAGATCATGTAATAATTGTTTTTTTTGGTTTGTAATTTTATTTGAGCACAAGTCTGTATTAATTGATAAGACTCGGAGACATTTCATTTTGATTGCTGTGCCAGACCTACAAATATGCCAATCGGGCTGAATGTGCATTCAACAATAATAGTAGTATAGATGGACCATAAGTGGTACGCATCGGAAAGGGCCAAGATGATGTACTAGCTTCGCTAAAAAAGGATGGTCTTCTAGCAAAAAAAATTACAGCGCCCTGGCTTATGTATGTTAGTTGATATTATTGATCCATATCTATAAGTGTTTATATGTCTGTTAGTTTTGTACATTCTTGGTTGATTGACTCGTATTTCAATCTTGATACATCGCTTGTGTACATTTCTAAATGGGAGTACACATTATGCTGCGTGTGACATTTGAGTTGGACATAAAGTGTTCCAAATATTCGAATTCACCTTAAACTGGATTCTAGCTTCTGAATTCGAGTATCGGCATTTGTAAATCATATTCATATATGACAGTGGAATACATCTTTGTCATGCTTTTGAAGATATATAAAAACACATAGAATGATTTATAAAGATATGTATAGGAATACAAAATGGATTCGAATTTAGTTGCTAGGGTAAACAAGGATGCTTATTGTCCCAAAATTCGGAAGAAGCGGCAAAATGTCCACTCCCACGTCGGCTGCCCGAAGCCAAGTGTTTGGGAGATGGAAATTACTGTCTACCCCTTACATGAACAATCCATCAGCCCGATTTCCACTGCTCTCAATAGGGGTAGGTTAGTAACTTCAATTAGACGTGACACGACCGCCTCTGAGCCCATTCCGACACGGTGGGTGCCAAACATGGGCGGAAAAACACATTTGATTCAAGCTCGTCCGAAAGACCTCTGTTTCTCCCTTCATTTCCCCATTCATACACTGTGGGCGGCAAAACAAACTCGACTCGGCCAAAATCGATGTAGGCAAATATTTTCAATAGGGGCAGGTTTGTAACTTCATCAGACGTGACACAACCGCCCTACCTGTCAGCCTCGTTCATACGCCGTGGGCGCCAAAACACCCACTCCTCACCAGAAATCGCTCTGGGCAAATATTGGCGAGATGCGAGATTACCGTCCTATCCCCAACCGACAGGACGTCCAAATTTTAAACGAGGGCTAAGTTCATAACTTTCCCATATTTCAGACAGGCGTGTCCCAAAAACATGGTTCCCCGTACCTCTCCCTCCATTTTCCCATTCATACACCGTCCGCGCTAGAATACCATCTGAGGGAGTCCTCGATTAGGGGGTCCCCGGGCGTCCGAGCTGTGTGCCGTGGGCCGGACTGGTGGGCCGTGAATATACAAGATAGAAGGCTTCCCCCCATGTCCGGATGGGACTCTCCTTTGCATGGATGGCAAGCTTGGCGTTCGGATATGAAGATTCCTTTCTTTGTAAACCGACTCTGTATAACCCTAGGCCGCTCCGGTGTCTATATAAACCGGAGGGTTTAGTCCATAGGGGCAATCACAATCCTACAGGCTAGACATCTAGGGTTTAGCCATTACGATCTCGAGGTAGATCGACTCTTGTAATCTATATAGTCATCAAAGGCAATCAAGTAGGAAGTAGTGTATTACCTCCATTAAGAGGGCCCGAACATGGGTAAACATCGTGTCCCCCGCCTCCTGTTACCTTCGATCCTCAGACGCACAGTTCGGGACCCCCTACCCGAGATCGGCCGGTTTTGACACCGACATTGGTGCTTTCATTGAGAGTTCCTCTGTGTTTTCGACAGAAGGTTCGATGGCTCATTCGATCATCTACAATGATGTTGTTTCGGAGGAAACTTTCCTCCCCAGACAAATCTTCGTATTCGGCAGCTTCGCACTGTGTGCCAACTCGATTGGCCACCTCGAGCAGATCGACAACTACGCCCCTGGTCATCAGATCAGTTTCAGGAACCTAAACTATGTCGTCGATATCCGAGGAGACTTGATCTTCGAACGATTCGCGGCCCCGACCACCGCTCTGGCTTTAGATCGAGAGCGGACCACCGGGTCCGAAGACGGGAATTTAGAGCCCGTCAGACTCCCTGCAATTATGGAATTTGCTACCGGAGATCCCGAGGGGACGGCGTCATCAGCAAACCCAAAGACGAACCAAATCCCCTTGTCGCTAAAGTGCCGGACTCTCCCTCAGACTCTAAATCCGAACTCTCGAGGTCCACGACAAGCGGGCGTGGCCAGGAGGCCCTCACCCCGGTCGGCCCGGCGAACTCTCGCTTCTCTGTCCAAACCTCACTCCTAAACGAGGCTCTGGACTTAATGCGATCCCTCGCCATTACAGAGGAATCATTTCTGAATTACGCCCAGCCCAGATTAGGGGCTGAAAGTGGGGAATTTTACGTCCCACCCACCACCCACTTCATAGCCACTGTTGAAGATCTAACCAACATGCTGGACTACGCCTCCGAAGACATCGACGGTATGGACGACGATGCCGGAGACGATCAAGGCCAAAACCCTTCGTTTACCGGACGATGGACGGCCACCTGCACATACGACATATACATGGTGGATACACCCAAAGGGGATGACGATGATGGCAAGAAGGATCCGGTTGAGGACAAGCCAGCCGAAGCACCTCCAAAACGTCGACGTCAGCGGTGCCGCTCAAAATCGCATCGCGAAAAAGACAACAATATTGACACCAAAGACAATAACTCTCCGGAGAACGCCGAAGACCCCGAAGCCCCTGTCGAGCCAACATCTGAACATGATGATTGGGAGGACGGGCAAGTTAACCCCGATGATCCAATCGGGAACGAGGACTCGGAAGATAGTAACTACCTACCGATCTCCGAAGAGGATGTAAGCCTCGGCGACGAAGACTTTATTGTGCCGGAGGAGCCCCTCGAGCAAGAGCGCTTTAAGCGCAAGCTAATTGCCATTGCGAGAAGCCTGAAAAAGAAGCAGCAACAGCTTCAAGCTGAACAAGATATACTCAATGACAGATGGACTAATGTCCTGGCAGCCGAGGAATACGGCCTCGAACGCCCAACCAAGAGTTACCCGAAGCGTAAGCTACTACCACAATTTAACGACGAGGCCCTTGAGCCAATACCGCCAAAGCATAAAACTGCCGACGAATCCGACCGACCACCACACGGACGGGACAGACCGGCTACCCACGCCGAACACCAGCCTGCGCCACCCTGCCGTTGAGGCAGGGAGGCAGCGGCCCCGGGCTATACCTATGACTTACGCAAGGACCTGGACAGTAGAGCCGGTCTGACAAGATCAATCTATGGGTCAAGGGGGCGTGCTCCGACACGAGAGGACGGCCATCAGGCCTGGCGTGACAGGCACAACCTCATTCGAGCCGAGAACCGCATTCGGACTTCATCCGAACCGCGCCGCGGCATCGCTCGATACAGAGGTGCCGCACACCCCTTGTGCTTCACCAATGAGGTTATGGAGCACCGGTTCCCCGAAGGATTTAAACCCGTGAACATCGAATCATACAATGGTACGATGGATCCCGCAATATGGATCAAAGATTTTCTTCTCCACATCCACATGGCTCGCGGTGACGACCTCCACGCCATCAAGTACCTGCCCCTAAAACTCAAGGGTCCAGCATGGCATTGGCTGAACAGCCTCCCAGAAAACTCTATTGGAAGCTGGGAAGACTTGGAGGACGCCTTTAGAGACAACTTCCAAAGTACCTATGTTCGGCCTCCAAACGCCGATGACCTTAGTCACATAGTCCAGCAGCCTGGAGAATCAGCCCGAAAACTTTGGACCAGGTTCTTGATTAAAAAGAACCAAATTGTAGATTGTCAGGACGCCGAAGCCCTCGCGGCCTTTAAACACAGCATCCGAGATGAGTGGCACACCCAACACCTTGGCCAAGAAAAGACGAAGTCCATGGCAGCCCTTACCGCACTCATGACCCGCTTTTGCGCTGGAGAAGATAGCTGGCTAGCTCGTAGAAGTAATAGCACCAGCGACCCCGGCACTTCCGAAGCCAGGGATGGCAATGGCAAGCCACGACGCAATAAACACAAGCATCGAAGCAACAACCAAGATACCGAAGACAAGGCGGTTAACGCCGGATTCAGTGGCTCCAAACCCGGTCAACGGAAGAAGCCATTCAAAGGAAACAGAGATGGTCCATCTAGTCTGGACAGAATACTCGATCGGCCTTGCCAGATTCATGGCACCCCCGATAAACCTGCAAATCACACCAACAAAATTGTTGGGTCTTTAAATAGGCTGGCAAGCTCAACGCTGAACACAAGGGGAAAGAGCCGCCCAGCGAGGACGAC